>NC_057794.1:592577288-592633730 GCF_018294505.1 Triticum aestivum
GAGGCCGCCGACGCAGCTGGGCCTCACGCCCTCGCTGCGGTGGCCTCGGGCACGGGTGCCCAGTGACCAGTCGGGCTCACGCCCGCACCCGCACCCGCACCGCCCTGTGCCCGCTAAGGCCCCCGGGCCACTGACTAGGGGGCCCCGCCCCAGAACGTTAAAAAAAAGGGATTAAAAAATAATAATAAAATAAATAAAAACAATAAATAAAATTAATAAAATTAAAAATGATTTAATAAAATTAATTATTAATTAATTAATTAAGTAAGTAATTAAATAAGTTAATTAATCATGATTAGATTAACCTAATCACTAATTAAATTAACTAATCTATAATTAAACTAAACAGAGAATGACAGGTGGGTCCCACTGGACCCACATGTCAGGTTGACCAAGTCAACTCTTTTGACTGCTGATGTCAGCATGACATCATGCTGATGTCATTAATCTGTTTTTCGAATTAATTAAATAATTAATCAAATTCCAGAAATTAATAAAATCTTTAGAAAATCATATCTTTTAATCCGTAACTCGGATTAAAATATTTTCAACATGAAAGTTGCTCAGAACGACGAGACGAATCCGGTTACGCAGCCCGTTCGTCCGCCACACACCCCTAGCATACCGAACACACAACTTTCCCCCTCCGGCTCCTTTGCCCGAAAATGCGAAACACTGGGAATACTTTCCCGGATGTTTCCCCCCTTCGTCGGTATCACCTACTACCGCGATTGGGCACACCTAGCATCCTTACTTGTCATGTCATGCATCGATATGCATTTGTTTGCATTGTATTCATTGTTTCTTCCCCCTCTTCTCTCCGGTAGACTACGAGACCGACGCTGCTGCTGCCCAGTTCGACTACGGAGTTGACGACCCCTCCTTCTTGCCAGAGCAACCAGGCAAGCCCCCCCCCCCTTGACCACCAGATATCGCCTATTCTCCTCTATACTGCTTGCATTAGAGTAGTGTAGCATGTTACTGCTTTCCGTTAATCCTATTCTGATGCATAGCCTGACATTGTTGCTATATCTGTTGATACCTTACCTGCAATCCTAAATACTTAGTATAGGATGCTAGTTTATCATCATTGGCCCTACCTTCTTGTCAGTCTGCCTTGCTATACTATTGGGCCGTGATCACTCGGGAGGTGATCACGGGTATATACTATACATACATACATACTATACAGATGGTGACTAAAGTCGGGTCAGCTCGATGAGTACCCGCAAGTGATTCTGATGAGGGGGCTGAAAGGACAGGTGGCTCCATCCCGGTAGAGGTGGGCCTGGGTTCCCGACGGCCCCCGACTGTTACTTTGTGGCGGAGCGACAGGGCAGGTTGAGACCGCCTAGGAGAGAGGTGGGCCTGGCCCTGGTCGGCGTTCGCGGATACTTAACACACTTAACGAGATCTTGGTATTTGATCTGAGTTGGCTACGAGCTTATACGCACTAACCATCTACGCGGGAGTAGTTATGGGTATCCCGACATCGTGGTATCAGCCGAAGCACTTCAGACGTCAGCGACGGAGCGGCGCGCGCCGGATTGGAACGTAAGCCTGCTCTTGTATTAAGGGGGCTAGTTCTGCTTCCGGCCGCCCACGCAACGTGCAGGTGTGCTATGGGCGATGGGCCCAGACCCCTGTGCGCTTAGGTTTAGACCGGCGTGCTGGCCTCTCTGTTTTGCCTAGGTGGGGCTACGACGTGTTGATCTTCCGCGGCCGGGCA
This sequence comes from Triticum aestivum, assembly GCF_018294505.1. Taxonomy (NCBI): domain Eukaryota; kingdom Viridiplantae; phylum Streptophyta; class Magnoliopsida; order Poales; family Poaceae; genus Triticum; species Triticum aestivum. The sequence goes on from NC_057794.1 coordinate 592,579,018, forward strand.
TGACCTAGGAAAGTGTGTCCGGCCAAATGGGATCAAGCGTGTTGGGTTATGTGGTGCACCCCTGCAGGGAAGTTAATCTATTCGAATAGCCGTGATGTTCGGTAACAGGACGACTTGGAGTTGTACCTTGACCTTATGACAACTAGAACCGGATACTTAATAAAACACACCCTTCCAAGTGCCAGATACAACCGGTGGTCGCTCTACCTCAGGGATATGAGGAGGGGATCGCCGGGTAGGATTATGCTATGAGATGCTACTTGGAGATGCTACTTGGAGGACTTCAATCTACTCTCTTCTACTTGATGCAAGACGGTGGCTGCGAGAAGCGTAGTCTTCGACAGGATTAGTTATCCCCCTCTTATTCTGGCATTCTGCAGTTCAGTCCACTGATATGGCCTCCCTACACATATACCCATGCATATGTAGTGTAGTTCCTTGCTTGCGAGTACTTTGGATGAGTACTCACGGTTGCTTTCTCCCCCCTTTTTCCCCTTTCCTTTCTTTCTGGTTGTCGCAACCAGATGCTGGAGTCCAGGAGCCAGACGCCACCGTCGACGACGACCCCTACTACACTGGAGGTGCCTACTACTACGTCCTGCCCGCTGATGACGACCTGGAGTAGTTTAGGAGGATCCCAGGCAGGAGGCTTGCGCCTCTTTCGATCTGTATCCCAGTTTGTGCTAGCCATCTTATGGCAACTTGTTTAACTTATGTCTGTACTCAGATATTGTTGCTTCCGTTGACTCGTCTATGATCGAGCACTTGTATTCGAGCCCTCGAGGCCCCTGGCTTGTATTATGATGCTTGTATGACTTATTTATGTTTTAGAGTTGTGTTGTGATATCTTCCCGTGAGTCCCTGATCTTGATCGTACACATTTGCATGTATGATTAGTGTACGATTAAATCGGGGGCGTCACAATGAGACCACTAGCAACAGCTAGCAAGTGCAAGTGATTAGCAGCAGCTTGCAGGCATTCTGTCAAACAGAAGCTTGACATAACACAAAGAACAGGGCTCGATGGCTGGACATGGACAGAAAGAGCACTGGAGAAAACAAAGGAGGGGAAGGTAGTGGCTCACCTACGTCCGCAGAGTCGGACTGAGCGGCCCTGAGTAGCACAAGGAAGAATCGAGAGGAGGGAGCTCGGGGACCAACAGAGGCACGTCCATCTTGTCCCCCTGAGTTCTAGCGATGATTGATCTTGGTGAGGCCAGGATCTGGACCCCTCCTCCGGCACGGCACGGCCTGGGCGAGCGGCTTCAGAGGGCACCGACCGCACGGCCGCGTCGTCGTCGTCATCGTCGTTGTGGTCTCCTACTTGGCTGTGCACCTGCGCGCATGCATTAGGGAGGGGAGGAAGGAAACCGCATCAGCAAAATCAAACCAAGCAACAGAGAGAGGCTAGGAGGAGGAGAGATAGGCGGACCTTGCATGGAGTCGAGCACGGTGAGGGAGGTGGCGAGCAGCGCGAGGAGGCGGCGGCCGTGCTCCCCGTCCTCGACCTGGTAGAACACGCTCACGATCTTCCCCAGATCCGTCCCCGTGGTGGAGTCCATGGCGGCAGCGCGTGCTGGGCCTGGGCGTTGGGTCGATGGGGTCGAGACGTGCGGGCATGGAGGGAGGAGGATTCGTCAGGGGACCGAGCCCTTCCCCGCCATCGTCTCCGGCCGCCGTGGGGTGCGGGGTCGGGGCCCGCACGGTGGTGGCACCCTGATCCGGCGACGCAGGAGGCCATGGTGGCAGGTGATGCGGGCGATGCAGAGGGACAAAGTAGGGGCGCGGCACCGCACTCAGGAGATTGGGTTGGGGATTGGGTTTGGGCGGCGACGGAGAGATCTGGATCGGGGAGAGGGGGAGAGACAGGCGGCGGCGGGAGAGGGGGAGAGGGGGATTGGGTTGCTGCTAGGGTTTGGGTTGGGTCGCTATGACCTGAGAGGTGAATGATAGACGTTGGATCCTTCAGATGCGGACGGTTCAGATCGACTATAGTGGGGTGATCCGTGAGAAGAGCCCTGATTGGTTCAGAAATTTTGTGATTTAAAATAGTTTGTTAGTACTAAAACTAGGGGAATTATGTGAAGCAACTATCAAAATATTTGCAAAATGCCACAACCAAAATTTTCACTCAAGTTAGACCCCATTTTATGGATGATCACCGATTTCCATGCAATTTTATCTTTCTATATATTTTTAATCATTTTTCTTGTGGCAAAAATGGTTTTTTTTTTGTGAAGAACCTACCAAATAATTGTTGCAAAATTGGAACAAATCATTTTTATAAAATACTAGGCCATATTTAATGCACAATTGACCAAATGGCTGGGTGTAAAAAGTTTTGATCCACCTCTCGTAAAAAAGACAAATTTCCGCCAATTCAGCTGGAAGCGGGTCAAATTTGAACTGTAGCTGCCTTGTAGTTTGCTATTTATTTTTTCCAATAATCATTTCTAGGTACAGAAGTATCTATTTAATCATAGAAACACCAAAAAATTCCAAGATTCAACCACTAGCTAGGAACGGTCATTCCCGCCGTTTTGACCGCATTTTGAAACGGGCATAAAAAATTCAAAAAAAATCAAAAAATTGGGATACCTTCACATTGTGTCATTATATGTGGCCAAGTTCCCAGGAAAAATAACAAACTTGTAATACGGCAATTATTTTTAAAAAGTGTTCTCAGAAACGAGCTATCACGTGTGGAGATCAATGGCTTCCAAGCCAAATGATCAATCTTATGGCCACATTCATGGCATAGACTGTTCAAATCATCTCATATTGTGCACAAGGGTGCATATTGGAATGGCAAACAATGTTGCCTAAGGAAGTTTTCATTTTCTTTGGACGAAAAAACCATTTTCCATTTTTCGAGTGCCCAAAAGGAGGTTTTTTTGTGAAGGACCTCCAAAATAATTGTTGCAAAATTGGACCAAATCATTTTTATAAAATACTAGGACACATTTAATGCACAATTGACAAAATGGTTGGGTGTAAAAAATTTTGATCCACCTCTCGTGAAAAAGACAAATTTCCGCCGATTCAGTTGGAAGCGGGTCAAATTTGAACTGCAGGTGCCTCATAGTTTATTATTTATTTTTTCCAGAAATCATTTATAGGTACATAAGTATCTATTTAATAAGAGAAACACCAAAAAAATTCCAAGACTCAACCACTAGCAAGGAACGGTCATTCCCGCTGTTTTGACCACATTTGGAAACGGGCATAAAAAATTCAAAAAAAATCAAAAAAATTGGGAAACCTTCGCATTGTGTCATTATATGTGGCCAAGTTCCCAGAAAAAATAACAAACTTGTAATACGGCGATTATTTTAAAAAGTGTTCTTAGAAACGAGCTATCACGTGTGGAGATCAATGGCTTCCAAGCCAAATGATCAATCTTATGGTCACATTCATGGAATATTTTGTTCAAATGATCTCATATTGTGCACAAGGGTGCATCTTGGAATTCCAAACAATGTTGCCAAAGGGAGTTTTCATTTTCTTTGCACGGAAAATTCATTTTCCATTTTTCGAGTGCCCGAAATGTGGTTTTTTTGTGGAGGACCCACCATATATGTGTTGCAAAATTGTACCAAATCATTTTTATAAAATACTAGACAATAGTTAATGCACAATTGACAAAATGGTTGGGTGCCAAAAGTTTTGATCCACCTCTGGTGAAAAAGACAAATTCCCGCCGATTCAGCTGGAAGTAGGTCAAATTTGAACTGCAGCTGTCTCATAGTTTGCTATTTATTTTTTCCAAAAATCATTTCTAGGTACATAAGTATCTATTTAATCAGAGAAACATCAAAAGTTTTCCAAGATTCAACCACTAGCTAGGAACGGTCAAGCCCGCCGTTTTGACCGCATTTTGAAATGGGCATAAAAAATTCAGAAAAAATCAAAAAATTGGAAAACCTTCGCATTGTGTCATTATATGTGACCAAGTTTCCAGGAAAAATAATAAACTTGTAATACGGTAATTATTTTAAAAAAGTGTTCTCAGAAATGAGCTATCAAGTGTGAAGATTCATGGTTTTCAAGCCAAATGATCAATCTTATGGCCACATTCATGGCATAGTTTGTTCAAATGATCTCATATTGTGCACAAGGGTGCATATTCGAATGGCAAAAAATGTTGCCTAAGGAAGTTTTCATTTTCTTTGGACGAAAAAACCATTTTCCATTTTCTGAGTGCCTGAAATGAGTTTTTTTTGTGAAGGACCTACCATATATTTGTTGCAAAATTGGACCTTATCAATTTTATAAAATACTAGGCCATATTTAATGCACAATTGACAAAATGGTTGGGTGTCAAAAATTTTGATCCACCTCTGGTGAAAAAGACAAATTCCCGTTGATTCAGTTGGAAGTGGGTCAAATTTGAACTGTAGCTGCCTCATAGTTTGCTCTTTATTTTTTCCAAAAATAATTTCTAGGTAAATAAGTATCTATTTAATCAGAAATACATGGTTTGATGGCGAGACATCGAGGTTTGGACGGTGGCCGAGGGCCCCAACTCTAGAGCGCGTAAGCTCGCATGCCCGCCGCGTGGTCACCACGTGACCGTGGCGTTGCCATGTGTTATGTGCGGCCTAGGCATGTCTAGTGGGTTGGGCACTCCCCAGGTAGGTGCTAGGAAGAAAATCACAACATAAGATTCTCACGAGGAGACCGACCGATGCTCAAACATGAATAAGCAGCCAAGTGTTTGATTTGCGGTACGGGAAATGCACATGGCCAATGGGCGTGAGTTTTGGCCGAGGATGATCATCTACTAAGGAGAATGTATTCACAAATTTTCACCTCAAAAGGAGGAGCCTAGGTGGTACTTGATTTGCAAAGTACCACACTGGACAAAAATATGAATGTTGAAGCTAGGCTCAAAATAATGAATGGATTGAGCTGAAATTTGGTGGAGGATGGTTATTTGGGCATAGGAAAACATTGTAGAAAATTGATATCATTTTGACATGCCAAAGTAGTACTTCCTTCACAATGCTCTTCTATGGACAAAAACTTGGGAAAACTAGTGAGAGAGATTGGATGAATGAAATAAGCTAAAAATTGGTGTAGGTAAGTTACATAGGTATGGTCATGCGCTGGTAAATTTTCAGATCATTTGGGTAAGCCTAGCTAGTACTTACTTCACAAAGCTTCTCTCGAGGTAGAAACTTTGGAAATTTCCTAAGAAAGATTTACTAGGAAAATTGAGCTCAATATTATCATGTGGCAATGATTTGGGTATGGAAGAGTGTCCAAAAAGTTTGAGGGTAATAGGAGGGGTCTATATAACACTTGCTTTGCAATGTGCCAATTTGGCCATAAAATATAAATTGAACCTGGGCTCACATAGATGATTTGACTGAGCTACAATTTGGAGGAGGGTGATAATTTGGGCATATGAAGGAACTATATAAATTTCATGTCATTTAGAGATATAAAAAAGGTACTTCCTTCACAATGCTTCTAGGTGGACAAAAACTTTGGAAATTTGCCGAGGAAGATTTTCTAGGCAAATGGAGCTGAATTTTGTCATGAAGTAATGATTTGGATAGTAAAGAGTGCCCAAAAATTCCAAGGGCAATCAAGAATATAAAAATAGCACTTCCTTCATAAAGTGTTGTTGTGAACAGAATAGGAAAATGAATATTGTTGAATTAGTTTTGAACTAGGCAAGGAAGGATTTTTACATATTTGATGAAGATATGCCCCAAAGAATTTATGAGATTTTTTTGCGAATTTTGGGAATGATAGAAATATAGGTTGCTTCACAACCTAGGGCAAAAACTGCCACATGGACATGTCACATAGGCAAAACTGATGAGATGGCGCCTAGTCATCACAACCCACCACAATCTACAAGGCTATGACCATCTATATTGGTCATTAACAACTAGAAATAAGGCAGCGGACTAGCACTGTTTGCTTTGTGACCATTTCGTGTAAGGAAATTACGACCTTTCTGACCAAAATGGTCGCAATGCTTTAGGGTTTGGAGCCCCCTGAACAGCTTTTGACCAATTGGTCTAAAATGGTCATAAATTTATGACCAATTCTTCGAGGGTCACTGACAGAAGGTCATAAGTTAACATATTTCTTGTAGTGGCCGCACCTAAGTTCTGGCGCAGCCCTCCCCCTCTCCCAAGTCCTGCTCCTCTCTCGTGGTGCTTGGCGAAGCCCTGCAGGATTGCCACGCTCCTCCTTCACCACCACGCCGTCGTGCTGCTGCTGGACGGAGTCTTCCCCAACCTCTCCTTCTTCCCTTGCTGGATCAAGGCGTGGGAGACGTCACCGGGCTGCATGTGTGTTGAACGCGGAGGTGCCGTCCGTTCGGCACTAGGATCATGGGTGATTTGGATCACGACGAGTACGACTCCATCAACCCCGTTCACTTGAACGCTTCCGCTTAGCGATCTACAAGGGTATGTAGATGCACTCTCCTTCCCTTCATTGCTAGATTACTCCATAGATTGATCTTGGTGATGCGTAGAAATTTTTGAATTTCAGCTACGATCCCCAACATATTCCCGGTTCTTGTTGAAGGTTAAAACAGCAAACTTGATGAAAAATCGTTGTGGTTTTGATGTGTAGGTAAGAACGGTTCTTGCTAAGCCCGAAGCAGCCACATAAAACTTGCAATAACAAAGTAGAGGACGTCTAACTTGTTTTTGCGGGGCATGTTGTGATGTGATATGGTCAAGACATGATGAGATATAATTTGTTGTATGAGATGATCATGTTTTGTTGAAGTTATCGGCAACTAGCAGGAGCCTTATGGTTGTCTCTTTATTGCATAAGATGCAAGAGCCATATAATTGCTTTACTTTATCGCTATAAGATAGCAATAGTTGCAAAAGCAATAGTTGGCGAGACGACCATGTGACGACACATTGATAGAGATCAATATGATGGAGATAATGGTGTCATGCCAGTGAAGATGGGGATTATGATGGTACTTTGGAGATGGAGATCAAAGGCACAAGATGATGATGGCCATATCATGTCACATATTTTGATTGCATGTGATGTTTATCTTTTATGCATCTTATTTTGCTTAGTATGTCGGTAGCATTATAAGATGACCCCTCACTTAATTTCAAGGTATAAGTGTTCTCCCTGAGTATGCACCATTCCGACAGTTCTTCGTGCTGAGACACCACGTGATGATCGAGTGTGATAAGCTCTACGTTCACATACAACGGGTGCAAGCCATTTTTGCACACGCAGAACACTCGGGTTAAACTTGACGAGCCTAGCATATGCAGATATGGCCTCGGAACACTGAGATCGAAAGGTCGAGCATGAATCATATAGTAGATATGATCAACATAGTGATGTTCACCATTGAAAATTACTCCATCTCACGTGATGATCGGACATGGTTTAGTTGATATGGATCACGTGATCATTTAGATGACTAGAGGGATGTCTATCTAAGTGGAAGTTCTTAAGTAATATGATTAATTGAACTTTAATTTATCATGAACTTAGTGTTGTTAGTATTTGCAAATTATGTTGTAGATCAATAGCTTGCGATGTAGCTCCCCGTTTATTTTTTGATATGTTCCTAGAAAAAAATAGGTTGAAAATGATAGTAGCAATGATGCGGACTAGGTCTGTTATATGAGGATTGTCCTCATTGCTGCACAGAAGAATTATATCCTTGATGCACCGCTAGGTGACGGACCTATTGCAGGAGCGATGCAGACGTTATGAACGTTTGGCAAGCTTGGTATGATAACTACTTAATAGTTTAGTGCACCATGCTTTACGGCTTAGAACCGGGACCTATTGCAGGAGCAGATGCATATAAGATGTTCCAAGAGCTGAAATTGGTATTTCAGACTCATGCCCGAGTCGAGAGGTATGAGACCTCTGACAAGTACTTTGCCTACAAGATGGAGGAGAATAGCTCAACCAGTGAGCATGTGCTCAGATTGTCTAAGTACTACAATCGCTTGAATCAAGTGGGAGTTAATATTCCAGATAAAAAGGTGATTGACAGAGTTCTCTAGTCACTATCACCAAGTTACTGGAACTTCGTGATGAACTATAATATGCAAGGGATGACGAAAACGATTCTCGAGCTCTTCGTGATGCTGAAATCGACGAAGGTGGAAATCAAGAAAAGCATGAAATGTTGATTGTTGACAAAACCGCTAGTTTCAAGGAAAAGGGCAAGGGGAAGAAAGGGAACTTCAAGAAGAATGGAAAGCAAGTTGCCACTCCCATGAACAGCCCAAAGATAGACCCAAGCCTGAAACTGAGTGATTCTACTGCAAAGGAAATGGTCACTGGAAATGGAACTGCCTTAGATACTTGGCAGATAAGAAGGATGGCAAATTGAACAAAGGTATATTTGATATACATGTTATTGATGTGTACTTTACTAGTGTTTATAGCAACCCATCAGTGTTTAATACTGGTTCAGGTGCTAAGAGTAGTAACTCGGAACGGGAGTTGCAAAATAAACAGAGACTAGTTAAGGGTGAGGTGATGATGAGAGTTGGAAGTGATTACAAGGTTGATAAGATCACCATCGCACACTCCCTTTTCCTTCGGGATTAGTGTTGAACCTAAAATAAATGTTATTTGGTGTTTGCGTTGAGCATAAATATGATTAGATCATGTTTATTGCAATACGGTTATTCATTTAAGTCAAAGAATAATTGTTGTTCTATTTACATGAATAAAACCTTCTATGGTCATACACTCGATATAAATTGTGTATTGAATCCCAATCGTAGTGATACACATATTCATAATATTGAAGCCAAAAGATGCAAAGTTAACAATGATAGTGCAACTTATATGTGGCACTGCCATTTAGGTCATATTGGTGTAAAGCGCATGAAGAAACTCTATGCTGATGGACTTTTGGAATCACTTGTTTATGAATCACTTGATGCTTGCAAACCATGCCTCATGGGAAAGATGACTAAGACTCCGTTCTCCGGAACAATGGAGCGAGCAACTGACTTATTGGAAATAATACATACTGATGTATGCGATCCGATAAGTGTTGAGGCTCGCGGCGGGTATCATTATTTTCTGACCTTCACAGATGATTTGAGCAGATATGGGTATATCTACTTAATGAAACATAAGTCTGAAACATTTGAAAAGTTCAAATAATTTCAGAGTGAAGTGGAAAATCATCGTAACAAGAAAATAAAGTTTCTACAAAATGATCGCAGAGGCGAATATTTGAGTTACGAGTTTGGTCTTCATTTGAAACAATGTGGAATATTTTCGCAACTCACGCCACCTGGAACACCACAGCATAATGGTGTGTCCGAATGTTGTAGTCATACTTTATTGGATATGGTGCGATCTATGATGTCTCTTACGGATTTAGCACTATCGTTTTGGGGTTATGCGTTAGAGATAGCTGCTTTCATGTTAAATAGGGCACCATTTAAATCCGTTGAGATGACACCGTGTGAACTATGGTTTGGCAAGAAACCAAAGCTGTCGTTTCTTAAAGTTTGGGGTTGCGATGCTTATGTGAAAAAGTTTCAAACTGATAAGCTCGAACCCAAATCGGAGTAGTGTGTCTTCATAGGATACCCAAAAGAAACTTTTGGGTACACCTTCTATCACAGATCCGGAGGCAAGATATTTTGTTGCTAAGAATAGATCCTTTCTAGAGAAGGAGCTTCTCTCAAAAGAAGTGAGTGGGAGGAAAGTAGAACTTGATGAGGTAATTGTACCTTCTCCCGAATTGGAAAGTAGTTCATCACAGAAATTAGTTCTAGTGATTCCTACACCAATTAGTGAGGAAGCTAATCATGATGATCATGGAACTTCATATCAAGTTACTACCAAACCTCGTAGGTCAACCAGAGCACGGTCCGCACCAGAGTGGCACGGTAATCCTGTTCTGGAAGTCATGTTACTAGACCATGACGAACCTACGAACTATGAGGAAGCGATGATGAGCCTAGATTCCCCAAAATGGCTTGAGGCCATGAAATCTGAGATGGGATCCATGTATGAGAACAAAGTATGGACTTTGATTGACTTACCCGATGATCAGTGAGTCATTGAGAATAAATGGATCTTCAAGAGGAAGACGGACGCTGATAGTAGTGTTACTATCTACAAAGCTCGAATTGTCGCAAAATGTTTTCGACAAGTTCAAGGGGTTGACTATGATGAGATTTTCTCACTTGTATCAATGCTTAGAAGTCTGTCCAAATCATGTTAGCAGTTGCCGCATTTTATGAAATCTGGCAAATGGATGTCAAAACTGAATTCCTTAATGGATTTCTTAAAGAAGAGTTGTATATGATGCAACCAGAAGGTTTTATCGATCCTAAAGGTGCTAACAAAGTGAGCAAGCTCCAGCGATCTATCTATGGACTAGTGCAAGCGTCTCGGAGTAGGAATATATGCTTTGATAAAGTGATCAAAGCATATGGTTTTATACAGACTTGCGGTGAAGCCTGTATTTACAAGAAAGTGAGTGGGAGCACTATAGCATTTCTGGTAAGTATATGTGAATGACATATTGTTGATCGGAAATAATGTAGAATTTTCTAGAAAGCATAAAGGAGTGTTTGAAAGGAGTTTTTCAAAGAAAGACCTCGGTGAAGGTACTTACATATTGAGCATCAAGATCTATAGAGATAGATCAAGATGCTTAATATATTTTCAATGAGTACATACCTTGACAAGATTTTGAAGTAGTTCAAAATGGAACGGTCAAAGAAGGAGTTCTTGCCTATGTTGCAAGGTGTGAAATTGAGTAAAGACTCAAAACCCGACCACGACAGAAAATAGAAAGAGAATGAAAAGGCATTCACTATGCCTCAGTCATAGGTTCTATAAAGTATGTGATGTTGTGTACCAGACCTATTGTGTACCTCACCATAAGTTGGGCAAGAGGGTACAATAGTGATCCAGGAATGGATCACTGGACAACGGTCAAAAATATCCTTAGTGGAATAAGGAAATGTTTCTCGGTTATGGAGGTGACAAAGAGTTCGTCGTAAAGAGTTACATCGATGCAAGCTTTGACACCAATCTGGATGACTCTAAGTCTCTATCTACATACATATTGAAAGTGGGAGCAATTAGCTAGAGTAGCTCCGTGCAAAGCATTGTAGACATAGAAAATTTGCAAAATACATACGGCTCTGAATGTGGCAGGCCCGTTGACTAAATTTCTCTCACAAGCAAAACATGATCACTCTTTGGGTGTTAGTCACATAGCGATGTGAACTAGATTATTGACTCTAGTAAACCCTTTGGGTGTTAGTCACATGGAGATGTGAACTAATCACATAAAGATGTGGACTATTGGTGTTAAATCACATGACGATGTGAACTAGATTATTGACTCTAGTGCAAGTGGAAGACTGAAGGAAATATGCCCTAGAGGCAATAATAAAGTTGTTATTTATATTTCCCTATATCATGATAATTGTTTATTATTCATGCTAGAATTATATTAACCGGAAACTTAGTACATGTGTGAATACATAGACAAACAGAGTGTCCCTAGTGTGCCTCCACTTGACTAGCTCATTAATCAAAGATGGTTAAGTTTCCTAGCCATGGACATGTGTTGTCATTAGATGAACGGGTTCACATCATTAGAGAATGATGTGATGGACAATATCCATCCTTTAGCTTAGCATAACGATCGTTCAGTTTTATTGCTACTGCTTTTTTCATGACTTATTTCTACCTCTTGAGCACTGCGCTAGATTTCCTTGAAGAGGAAAGGGTGATGCAGCAAAGTAGAGTAAATATTTCCCTCAGTTTTTGAGAACCAAGGTATCAATCCAGTAGGAGGCTACGCGTGGGTCCTTCATACCTACACATATCAAATAGCTCAACGCAACCAACGCGATTAGGGGTTTATCAATCCCTTCACGGTCACTTACGAGAGTGAGATCTGATAGAGATGATAGATAATATTTTTTGGTATTTTTGGTATAAATATGCAAAGTAAAATAAAAGGGTAAAGTAAAAAAGAAAAGCAATAATAAAGTGATGAAAGATTGATATGATGAGAATAGACCCGGGGGCCATAGATTTCACTAGTGGCTTCTCTCAAGAGCATAAGTATTCTACGGTGGGTGAACAAATTACTGTTGAGCAATTGACATAATTGAGCATACTTATGAGAGTATCTAGGTATGATCATGTATATAGGCATCACGTCCGAGACAAGTAGACCGACTCCTGCCTGCATCTACTACTATTACTCCACTCATTGACCGCTATCCAGCATGCATCTAGAGTATTAAGTTCAAGAAAACAGAGTAATGCCTTAAGCAAGATGACATGATGTAGAGGGATAAATTCATGCAATATGATAAAAAACCCATCTTGTTTTCCTCTATGGCAACATTACAATACGTGCCTTGCTGCCCCTACTGTCACTGGGAAAGGACACCGCAAGATTGAACCCAAAGCTAAGCACCTCTCCCATTGCAAGAAAAACCAATCTAGTAGGCTAAACCAAACTGATAATTCAAAGAGACTTGGAAAGATAATCAATCATACATAAAATAATTCAGAGAAGATTCAAATATTGTTCATAGATAATCTTGATCATAAACCCACAATTCATCGGTCTCAACAAACACACCGCAAAAAGAAGATTACATCAAATATATCTCCACGAGAGAGGGGGAGAACATTGTATTGAGATCCAATAAGAGAGAAGAAGCCATCTAGCTACTAACTATGGACCCGAAGGTCTGAGGTAAACTACTCACACTTCATTGGAGAGGCTACGGTGATGATGTAGAAGCCCTCCATGGTGGATTCCCCTTCCGGCGCAGCTCCGGAACAGGCCCCAATATGGGATCTTGTGGGTACAGAAGGTTGCGGCGGTGGAATTAGGTTTTTGGCTCCATCTCTAATCGTTTGGGGGTACGTAGGTATATATAGGAGGAAGGAGTACGTCGGTGGAGCAAAGGGGGGCCCACGAGGCAGGGGACACGCCCTAGGGGGCGTCCTCCACCCTTGTGACCGCCTCTCTTCTTTCTTGACAGAGGGTCCAAGTCTCCTGGTTCATATTCGGTGAGAAAATCATGTTCCCGAAGGTTTCATTCCGTCTGGACTCGGTTTGATATTCCGTTTCTTCGAAACACTGAAATAGGCAAAAAACAACAATTCTGGGATGGGCCTCCGATTAATAGGTTAGTCCCAAAAGTAATATAAAAGTGGAAAATAAAGCCCATTATGGTCCAAAACAGTATATAATATTGCATGGAGGATTCAAAAATTATAGATACGTTGGAGAAGTATCAGGCATCCCCAAACTTAATTCCTGCTCGTCCTCGAGTAGGTAAATGATAAAAGAAAAGAATTTTTGATGCGGAGTGCTACTTGGCATAATTTCAATGTAACTCTTCTTAATTGTGGTATGAATATTCAGATCCGAAAAATTCAAGACAAAAGTTCATATTGACATAAAAATAATAATACTTCAAGCATACTAACTAAGCAATTATGTCTTCTCAAAATAACATGGCCAAAGAAAGTTCATCCCTACAAAATCATATAGTTTAGTCATGCTCCGTTTTCGTCACACAAGAATGCTCTCATCATGCACAACCCCGATGACAAGCCAAGCAATTGTTTCATACTTCAATAATCTCAAACTTATAAACCTTCATGCAATACATGAGCGTGAGCCATGGACATAGCACTATGGGTGGAATAGAATATGATGATGGGGGTTATGTGGAGAAGACAAAAAGCAGAAAGTCTCACATCAACGAGGCTAATCAATGGGCTATGGAGATGCCCATCGATTGATGTTAATGCGAGGAGTAGGGATTGCCATGCAACGGATGCACTAGAGCTATAAATGTATGAAAGCTCAACAAAAGAAACTAAGTGGGTGTGCATCCAACTTGCTTGCTCACGAAGACCTAGGGCATTTGAGGAAGCCCATCGTTGGAATATACAAGCCAAGTTCTATAATGAAAAATTCCCACTAGTATATGAAAATGACAACACAAGAGACTCTCTATCATGAAGATTATGGTGCATTGTCCCTTCTCTCTTTTTGGGGCCTTCTCTTTTTTATGGCCTTTCTCTTTTTTTTATTCCTCACTTGGGACAATGCTCTAGAAAATAATGATCATCACACTTCTATTTATTTACAACTCAATGATTACAACTCGACACTAGAATAAGGTATGACTCTATATGAATGCCTCCGGCGGTGTACCGGGATATGCAATGAATCAAGAGTGACATGTATGAAAGAATTATGAACGGTGGCTTTGCCACAAATACCATGTCAACTACATGATCATGCTAAGCAATATGACAATGATGAATGTGTCATGATGAACGGTATGGTGGAAAGTTGCATGGCAATATATCTCGGAATGGCTATGGAAATGCCATAATAGGTACGTATGGTGGCTGTTTTGAGGAAGATATAAGGAGGTTTATGTCTGAAAGAGCGTATCATATCACGGGGTTTGGATGCATCGGCGAAGTTTGCGCCAACTCTCGATGTGAGAAAGGGCAATGCACGGTACCGAAGAGGCTAGCAATGATGGAAGGGTGAGAGTGCGTAGAATCCATGACTCAACATTAGTCATAAAGAACTCACATACTTATTGCAAAAATCTACATGCCATCAAAAAACCAAATCACTACGCGCATGCTCCTAGGGGGATAGATTGGTAGGAGAAGACCATCGCTCATCCCCGACCGCCACTCATAAGGAGGACAATCAAATAACGCCTCATGTTTCAAATTTGTTACATAACGTTTACCATACGTGCATGCTACGGGACTTGCAAACTTCAGCACAAGCATTTCTCAAATTCACAACTACTCAACTAGCACGACTTTGATATTATCACCTGCATATCTCAAAACAATCATCAAGCATCAAACTTTTCTTAGTATTCAAGGCACTCAAAAGAAAGTTTTACAAATCTTGAATACCAAGCATATTATTATTATTAAGCAAATTACCATGCTATTTAAGACTCTCAAAATAATCTAAGTGAAGCATGAGAGATCAATAGTTTCTATAAAACAAATCCACCACCGTGCTCTAACATATATAAGTGAGGCACTAGAGCTAAACTATAAAGCTCAAAAGATATAAGTGAAGCACATAGAGCAAAACTATAAAGCTCAAAAGATATAAGTGAAGCACATAGAGTATTCTATCAAATTCCAAATCATGTATGGCTCTCTAAAAAGGTGTGTACAGCAAGGATGATTGTGGTAAACTGAAAGCAAAGACTCAAATCATACAAGACGCTCCAAGCAAAACACATATCATATGGTGAATAGAAATATAGCTCCAAGTAAAATTACCGATAGAAGTAGACAAAAGAGGGGATGCCTTCCGGGGGCATCCCCAAGCTTTGACTTTTTGGTGTCCTTAGATTATCTTGGGGGTTCCATGGGCATCCCCAAGCTTAGGCTCTTGCCACTCCTTGTTCCATAATCCATCAAAAGATTTCACCCAAAACTTGAAAACTTCACAACACAAAACTCAACAAAAATCTCGTGAGCTCCGTTAGCGAAAGAAAACAAAAGACCACTTCAAGGTACTGTAATGAACTCATTCTTTATTTATATTGGTGTTAAACCTACTATATTCCAACTTATCTACGGTTTATAAACTATTTTACTAGCCATAGACTCATCAAAATAAGCGAACAACACACGAAAAATAGAATCTGTCAAAAACAGAACAGTCTGTAGTAATCTGTAACTAACGCAAACTTCTGGAACTCCAAACAATCAGCAAAAATAGGACGACCTAGGCAATTTGTTTATTGATCAGCATCAATTGGAATCACTATTTTATCACGTTCTGGTGATTTTTCATAATTGTTTTTGTGAACAGAAAGTTTCTGGAAATTACAGCAAGATCAAATAACTATCATCCAAGAAGATCCTATAGGTTCAACTTGGCACAAACACTAATTAAAACATAAAACCACGTCTAAACAGAAGGTAGATGGATTATTTATTCCTAAACATAAGCAAAAACTAAAAACTAAAAATAAAATTGGGTTGCCCCTCCCATCAAGCGCTATCGTTTAACGCCCCTAGCTAGGCATAAAAGCGAGGATAGATCTAGGTATTGCCATCTTTGGTTTTCAACTTTTTAGCGGGATCAAGCTCGAATCCGGGAGGTTCTTTACGTTTCCCTTCATATTCCGAAATTTTAGATCTAAAGAATCCAACCGCTTATTGCAAAGAGTAATCAACATATTCATGTGGTGGATATTTCCACTAACGTTCTTAAGTGGTTCAAGAGACTTTTGTAAAATATTAGTAACTGCACAATTTTTTTCAAAAATCTCAGACATCAGAAAGGTTCCGAGTGATTCGGATATTTTTCGGAGTACCGGAGAGTTACGGGAATTCGTCGGGGAAGTGATGGGCCTTAATGGGCCATACGGGAAAGGAGAAAAGGGCCTCAAGGGGTGGGTGCACGCCCCCCCAGGGCTGGTCTGAATTAGACTAGGGAGGGGGCGGCGCCCCCTCTTTCCTTCTCTCCCTCTTCCCCTTCCTTCTTCTCCTACTCCAACTAGGGAAGGGGGGAAACCTACTCCTACTAGGAGTAGGAATCCCCCTTAGGGCGCGCCATATAGAGGGCCGGCCCTCCCCTCCTCCACTCCTTTATATACGGGGGAGGGGGCACCCCATAGACACACAAGTTGATTATTTAGCCATGTGCGGTGCCCCCTCCACAGGTTTCCACCTCGGTCATATCATTGCAGTGCTTAGGCGAAGCCCTGCGCCGGTAGCTTCATCATCACCGTCACCACGCCGTCATGCTGACGCAACTCTCCCTCGACCTCAGCTGGATCTAGAGTTAGTGGGACGTCACCGAGCTGAACGTGTGCAGATCGCGGAGGTGCCGTATCTTCGGTGCTAGGATCGATCGGATCGTGAAGACGTACGACTACATCAACCGCGTTGTCATAACGCTCTCGCTTACGGTCTATGAGGGTACGTGGACAACACTCTCCCCTCTTGTTGCTATGCATCACCTAGATGGATCTTGCGTGTGCGTAGGATTTTTTTTTGAAATTACTGTGTTCCCCAACACCTCGACCTCGACTCGCCGTCCTCCATTGCATGGCGCACCTACTTCGTGTTGTTGTTCCTCTCCTACCGTCTCATTGAGCACGTTGATGGGAGCGTCGACTTCCGCGGCATGAAGGGCGACGATGAGTGGCTTGTCGTGGACGCCTGCATCGTTAAGTGGCTCTTCCTCACCATCTCTCAAGGTCTCTTCAACATGGTGAACTCCTGTGACCCCTCGGCGTACGCCATGTGGACATGGCTGTGCGATCTCTTCCTCGACAATCAGCTCCAACACCGTCTCTTCCTCCAAGGGGTATTCTTCACTATGCAGCAAAACGATCTTTCGATCCATGAGTACTACACGTGGCTGAAGGTTCTCGCCGACGAGCTGCGCGACATCGGCATGACGATCGACGACTCCATCCTCCTCACCAACCTCCTTCGGGGCCTCCACCCCGACCTTGGCCAGTCCGCCGCCAACCTCTCCATCGTCATGCCAACGTACGCAAAGGTGGTCACGTACCTTCCCATGGAGGAGAAGCGCCTCCGCCACTCTGCCCGGCAGGCGACCCATGCCGCCTTCCATGTCGGCCTCGCCACTGGCCACGATGCTCCTCCAACCCCGACAGGGCCGCGCGCGCCTGCTCCCGCCCCGCCACCCGCGCCCGCGCCCTCGGGTAGCCGCAAGCAGAAGGGTCGCGGGGGCTGGGGCCGCAACTCCAACACCGTGCAGCGCCCTCCTGCGCGTGATGCGGCTGCTCCTCCTCCGCCTTGGCTCTCGGGATACAATCCCTAGACGGGTGTCGCGCGTGCCTACTCTATGCCTGTTCCCCGCCCACCGGCTCCGGGTGTTCTCGGGCCATGGCTGACTCCTCCTCAGGCACTGCTGACCATGCCGGTTCCCGCAGCATACGGCAACGCTGTGGCGTACGGCGGCCCTCCGGGCTACAGCGCCTATGGCGGCGCCCCTCCGGCCTACGGCCCGGTGCTCCTCTACACTCTCCATGCTAGACCCTCGCCGAGTACCTACAATGGAGGCAGCGATTGGTACATGGACACCGGCGCCACTGCCCACATGGCCTCTACCGCGGTATCCTCTCCCGTGCCTCCCCCCGTCCTTTCTCCTCTCGCGTCATGGTTGTGTTGGAGAACGTAGTAATTTCAAAAAAAAATCCTACGCACACGCAAGATCATGGTGATGCATAGCAACGAGAGGGAAGAGTGTTGTCCACGTACCCTCGTAGACCAAAAGTGGAAGCCTTATAACAATGCGGTTGATGTAGTCGTACGTCTTCACGGCCCGACCGATCAAGCACCGAAACTACGGCACCTCCGAGTTCTTGCACACGTTCACCTCGATGACGATCCCTGGACTCCGATCCAGCAAAGTGTCGGGGAAGAGTTCCATCAGCACGAAGGCGTGGTGATGATCTTGATGTTCTACCGTCATAGGGCTTCGCCTAAGCACCGCTACAATATTATCGAGGAGTATGATGGAGGGGGGCACCGCACATGGCTAAGAGACGATCAACTTGATCAACTTGTGTGTTTATGGGGTGCCCCCTCCTCCGTATATAAAGGAGTGGAGGAGGGGGCCGGCCAAGGAGGGTGGCGCGCCCAAGGGGTGGAGTCCAACTCCCACCGGGAGTAGGACTCCCCCTTTTCCTATTAGGAGTAGGAGAGGGAAGGAAGAGGAAGGAGGGAGGAAGGAAAGGGGGGTCGGCCCCCCTCCCAATTTGGATTGGGCTTGGGGGGGGGCGCCCCCTCCCTTGCTCCTTTCCCCTCCTTTCCACTAAGGCCCAATAAGGCACATATACCTCCCATGGGGTTCCGATAACCTCCCGGTGATCCAGTATTGTCCCAATCTAACCCGGAACCTTTCCGGTGTCCAAATATAGTCGTCCAATATATTGATCTTTATGTCTCGACCATTTCGAGACTCCTCGTCAAGTCCGTGATCATATCCGGGACTCCGAACAACCTTGGGTACATCAAAATTCATAAACTCATAATAAAACTGTCAACGAAACCTTAAGCGTACGGACCCTACGGGTTCGAGAACTATGTAGACATGACTGAGACACGTCTCCGGTCAATAACCAATAGCGGAACCTAGATGCTCATATTGGCTCCCACATATTCTATGAAGATCTTTATCGGTCAGACCGCATAACAACATATGTTGTTCCCTTTGTCATCGGTATGTTACTTGCCCGAGATTCGATCGTCGGTATCTCAATACTAGTTCAATCTCGTTACCGGTAATTCTCTTTACTCGTTCTGTAATACATCATCTCGCAACTAACTCATTAGTTGCATTGCTTGCAAGGCTTAAGTGATGTGCATTACCGAGAGGGCCAAGAGATACCTCTCCGAAAATCGGAGTGAAAAATCCTAATCTCGAAATACGCCAACCCAACAAGTACCTTCGGAGACACCTGTAGAGCACCTTTATAATCACCCAGTTACGTTGTGACGTTTGGTAGCACACAAAGTGTTCCTCCAGTAAACGGGAGTTGCATAATCTGATAGTCATAGGAACATGTGTAAGTCATGAAGAAAGCAATAGCAACATACTAAACAATCAAGTGCTAAGCTAACGGAATGGGTCATGTCAATCACAGCATTCTCCTAATGATGTGATCCCGTTAATCAAATAACAACTCTTTGTACATGGTTAGGAAACATAACCATCTTTGATTAACGAGCTAGTCAAGTAGAGGCATACTAGTGACACTCTGTTTGTCTATGTATTCACACATGTATTATGTTTCCGGTTAATACAATTCTAGCATGAATAATAAACATTTATCATGAAATAAGGAAATAAATAATAACTTTATTATTGCCTCTAGGGAATATTTCCTTCGGTCTCCCACTTGCACTAGAGTCAATAATCTAATTCACATCACCATGTGATTTAACACCAATAGTTCACATCTCCATGTGACTAACACCCAAAGGGTTTACTAGATTCAATAATCTAGTTCACATCGCTATGTGATTAACACCCAAAGAGTGATCATGTTTTGCTTGTGAGAGAAATTTAGTCAACGGGTCTGCCAAATTCAGATCCGTATGTATTTTGCAAAATTCTATGTCTACAATGCTCTGCACGGAGCTACTCTAGCTAATTGCTCCCACTTTCAATATGTATCCAGATTGAGACTTAGAATCATCTGGATTAGTGTCAAAAACTTGCATCGACGTAACCCTTTATGATGAACCTTTTTGTCACCTCCATAATCGAGAAACATATCCTTTATTCCACTAAGGATAATTTTGACCGCTGTCCAATGATCTACTCCTAGATCACTATTGTACTCCCTTGCCAAACTCAGTGGTAGGGTATACAATAGATCTGGTACACAGCATGGCATACTTTATAGAACCTATGGTTGAGGAATAGGGAATTACTTTCATTCTCTTTCTATTTTCTGCTGTGGTCGGGTTTTGAGTCTTACTCAATTTCACACCTTGTAACACAGGCAAGATCTCTTTCTTTGACTGTTCCATTTTAAACTACTTCAAAATCTTGTCAAGGTATGTACTCAGTGAAAAACTTATCAAGCGTCTTGATCTATCTCTATAGATCTTGATGCTCAATATGTAAGCACCTTCAGTGAGGTCTTTCTCTGAAAAACATCTTTCAAACTCTCCTTTATGCTTTGCAGAATAATTCTACATTATTTCTGATCAACAATATGCCATTCACATATACTTATCAGAAATGTTGTAGTGCTCCTACTCACTTTCCTGTAAATACAGGCTTCACCGTAAGTCTGTATAAAACTATATGCTTTGATCATCTTATCAAAGCGTCTATTCCAACTCCGAGATGCTTGCACCAGTCCATAGATGGATCGCTGGAGCTTGCATATTTTGTTAGCACCTTTAGGATTGACAAAACCTTCTGGTGGCATCATATACAACTCTTCTTTAATAAATCCATTAAGGAATGCAGTTTTGTTTATCCATTTGCCAGATTTCATAAAATGCGGCAATTGCTAACATGATTCGGACAGACTTAAGCATAGATACGAGTGAGAAACTCTCATCGTAGTCAACACCTTGAACTTTTTGAAAACTTTTTGCGACAATTCTAGCTTTGTAGATAGTAACACTACTATCAGCGTCCGTCTTCCTCTTGAAGATCCATTTATTTTCTATGGCTTGCCGATCATCGGGCAAGTCAACCAAAGTCTACACTTTGTTCTCATACATGGATCCCATCTCAGATTTCATGGCCTCAAGCCATTTTGCGGAATCTGGGCTCATCATCGCTTCCTCATAGTTCGTAGGTTCATCATGGTCAAGTAGCATGACCTCCAGAACAGGATTACCGTACCACTCTGGTGCGGATCTCACTCTGGTTTACCTACGAGATTTGGTAGTAACTTGATCTGAAGTTACATGATCATCATCATTAGCTTCCTCACTAATTGGTGTAGTAGTCACAGGAACAGATTTCTGTGATGAACAATTTCGAATAAAGGAGAAGGTACAATTACCTTATCAAGTTCTACTTTCCTCCCACTCACTTCTTTCGAGAGAAACTCCTTCTCTAGAAAGGATCCATTCTTAGCAACGAATGTCTTGCCTTTGGATCTGTGATAGAAGGTGTACCCAACAGTCTCCTTTGGGTATCCTATGAAGACATATTTCTCCGATTTGGGTTTGAGCTTATCAGGATGAAACTTTTTCATATAAGCATCACAACCCCAAACTTTAAGAAACGACAACTTTGGTTTCTTGCCAAACTACAGTTCAGATTGTGTCGTCTCAACGGACTTAGATGGTGCCCTTTTTAACGTGAATGCAGCTGTCTTTAATGCATAACCCCAAAAATGATAGTGGTAAATCGGTAAGAAACATCATAGATTGCACTATATCCAATAAAGTACGGTTATGACGTTCAGACACACCATTATGCTGTGGTGTTCCAGGTGGTGTGAGTAGTGAAACTATTTCACATTGTTTTAACTGAAGACCAAACTCGTAACTCAAATACTCTTCTCCACGATCAGATTGTAGAAACTTTATTTTCTTGTTACGATGATTTTCCACTTCACTCTAAAATTATATGAACTTTTGAAATGTTTCAGACTTCTATTTCATTAAGTAGATATACCCATATCTGCTCAAATCATCTGTGAAGGTCAGAAAATAATGATACCCGCTGCAAGCCTTAATATTCATCGGACGGCATACATCAGTATGTATGATTTCCAACAAATCTGTTGCTTGCTCCATTGTTCCGGAGAACGGCATTTTAGTCATCTTGCCCAAGAGACATGGTTCGCAAGCATCAAGTGATTCATAATCAAGTGATTCCAAAATCCCATCAGCATGGAGTTTCTTCATGCGCTTTACACCAATATGACTTAAACGGCAGTGCCACAAATAAGTTGCACTATCATTATTAACTTTGCATCTTTTCGCTTCAATATTATGAATATGTGTATCACTACGATCGAGATCCAACAAACCATTTTCGTTGGTGTGTATGACCATAGAAGGTTTTATTCATGTAAACAGAATAACAATTGTTCTCTAACTTAAATGAACAACCGTATTGCAATAAACATGATCAAATCATATTCATGCTCAACGCAAACACCAAATAACACTTATTTAGTTTCAACACTAATCCCGAAAGTATAGGGAGAGTGAGATGATGATCATATCAATCTTGGAACCACTTCCAACCAATGTTCGGGATATCGCTTCTCGTTATTATCGGTCGACCCAAGAGAAGAGATAAATCGGCTTATCGGCTGATTTATCGTTTTTATCTGTCGACCATTTATCGGCAAGTTTTTTTTAAATCTCAGGTTTTCCCAACCAAAATAATGTAAAATATGCCATAATATTACTGTTACACACACATGACAAATAAATTGTCTTCTAAGCCTTAAAAAATATGCTATATTAATATATTACACAGTGCACACATACACAAGCACATACATGACCATCTACCATCACGTTGTGCTCCAAGCCTTAAAAAATGATATATTAGTATATTAAACAGTACACACGCACACACACACACACAAGGACGTACATGACCATGTACCGTCAGTCGTGCTCCAAGCCTTCAAAAATCAAATAAATTGCAAAATGTAGGTGCACACACATGACAAACAATGAGAAATAAACATAGTCCAGCAATACATATTACATAGTAAGGTCATAAATAACCATAGCTTTGCATAGCTGCATCATTGCATGACAAAGCAAAATAGGAAACTAGCAAATAGCAGGCATAGTGGTTCATAGTTCTCTCACAAGTCACAACTGAAATAAATAGCTAGCAAACATAAAAAAGCACACATAGTGCAAAGCATTGAAGGCTTGAAGCCCCATTAAGGCTCCATCGGGTCCCCCTACTCATCTTTATTGGCACCTTGTATCACCCCATCATCATCGGACTCGAAGTCTATGTCATCCTCATTGACAAGCCCATGATCAGATTCTTCCCCATCGGAAACAAATTCTTCCACTTCATGAAGTTCTCTCACTCTTGCACTTCTACGTAGCTCAACAAACTCGGAAGCTCCCATTGCATCAACCTCCTCCGCAGCATCAACGTAAGCACCTTCACATATCCAATCTTGTGCCATGGAAGCATCTTCACCAAGAAGAACATCACAAGATGAGGAGTACTTCTTCCTCTTGTCTATCATTCTTCCATTGAATTGAATATAAACTAGATCGTCCCTACGATGCACGTCTAGTTTATTTCTCCTCTTTGCATCCACCTAAAAATTGCGAAATGAAGCTTAGTGATTTACATTCTGTCAAAAATAATATACGGATCAAATTTGAGTATTTGCAAGTTGAGACTTACTTGTTCAAAAACACTCCAATTTCTTTCACATCCGGATGAACTTGTGGTCAAGTTGAGTATCCTCAAAGCAATGTGCATCAATGTAGGAGTTTGTAATCCATAAGTTGCCCACCACTCCCCTACATTTAAAGGAAAAATACAAAGTATTATGCATCAGCCCAAAAAATTCAGAATTGCAATATGACAATATTATCTTGGGAACAAGCTTACCGGCATTGAAATTTGCATTGCTAATTGCTTTGGTGGCAGCCACCTTCCCAAACATGCCTTCCTTCTTTTTAAATTTGGGCAAGTCAATGTTAAGCACTTTGTTTTGCTTCTCATCATCATCGAGATAAAATTGCTCAATAACTTCCATCAAGCCAGACATGACTTCCACATCGGTAAAGATGCTTGTGGTAGCATAACTATAATATGGATTCAAGGCATATGCAGCCATGTGCAATGGGTATCTAGCCTCCCATTCATCTTGCTCTCCATGGCCGTTGTGATCGCCCTATAGTCCTGGTCCGAATTATCAACCACAACCAATATTGCCTTCTTTGCCTCTATTATTTCTCCATACATAGAGGCCATGGACTATCCATCGCCATCAGCCAACCGAAGTATCTTCACCAATGGCTCAAAAACCTTCCAATCCAAGTTTCCAACATACCCAAGCACAAGTGCACAACATTAGTATTTAACATATACACATGCATTCCAACATACACAAGCACAATTTGAAGTTTAGTAAACAATACCTTAATGCAAAGAGACACATTTTTCCAAAATGCCCTACTCATTATTGCAGCATGAGCCACCTTCCCTTTCTTTGTTCTCGTGTGCTTGCATCCTTCCCAAGTATCACTACAACACATTTCCTTTAGTTGCTTCCTCTTAGCATCAAGACTTTGCAAGGTAAGAAATGCCAAAGCAAATCTAGTCACCCCCGGTCTAACAATGTCTCTCTTTTTTGTATAGGACCTCATCAAGGCCAATGTAGTATGATGTGCATAAAGGAAAGTAGTCATTTCTTTGGCTTTGGTTATTGTAGAACCAAAATGCTTCAACTTTTCAACCGCTTCTACCATCAAGTTGATGGTGTGAGTTGCACACGAGGTCCAAAATAACTTGGGCCTTTTATCTTTCAACATCACCTTTGCTCCCATGTTGTTTGAAGCATTATCCGTGACTACTTGCACAACATTTTCAGCACCTACAGAACATAATAAGTAATTTTCAGCAAGTACTAAAATTCAGCAAGTAATAAACTTGAAAAGAAACGAATGAGAGCAAGTTGAAGATGATTCATACCTATTTTCTCAATGCATTCATCCACATAATTGAAAATGTATAGACTTGTATGTGCATCGGCCGACGCCTCCTTTGATCCAAGATAGACGGTCCCCAACTTGCAATGCACGCACAAGTTCATGATGCTCCTCTTTTTCTTGTCCGTCCAAGCATCAGTCATGACAGAGCACCCCGTATCCGCCCTCTCGACCTCATGTGGCTTCAACAAATCCCTAGTCCTTTCCACCTCCTGCACCAACATCTTCTCCCTGATCATATATTGGGAGGGTTGCTTCCAATCAGGACCATAGCGACCAAGAGCCTCACAAAACTGTTTGAAATCATCATCATTGATAGCATTGAAGGGTACATTTTTCTTGTACATCCATCTAGCCAAATATTTCCCAACTTTGTAGCTTCTTTCCTTATCAACACTATCATTTATAGTCTGTTGTTCTTTAGATTTCAACGGGATCGAAGGATCAATTGGTGCAAGATATTGATCCATTGCCCCCTTCTTTGGAGTACCTTCACCAACTTCATTCAGCTGTTCTTGATCATCCTCGTTGACCTCTATGGTGACTGCAGCTTTAACTTCTTCTTCACGCTTTTGCTTTGCCAATTTCTTCCTCTTTGGTGACTCGTGTGATGCAAAAGCTCGAGTAATCTGATCTTGTGTAGCTTGCATACAGCTAGTCACAGCGCCTTTGATCAGCCCAATGTGCTCCTTCATCCTAGTGACCCCTCCCTACATAACTTTTCCACAAAGCTTGCACTTGAGCCTTTGCGGATCACTAGGATCAATCAACTCGGCAAACTCCCAAGCCATGTCATCCGACTTCCTCTTAAGTGATGAACTTGCAACTTGAGATGAACCTGAACCAGCCATCTACATAAATAAAAGGAAAAAACCATGCATCAGCATATACATAAATAAAGGAAACAACCATGTATCAGCCATCTACATAGTTTACTAATGAAGCAATAATTGACTAATATAATTAAAATTTTCCTAATACAATCAGCCATCTACATAACTCAACCAAAATAAATCAACAAGCATGCATCACTACTTGTCCAGAGAATAGAATCGGGAATGAGAAGAATCCATGTCGTAGCGTGTGGAGCTTCTGCTGCTCTCGATCGTGGATGAAGGGTTGGCGGGGGTTTGAGGCACGCAGCTGCTGGATCCTGGGGAGGGGTGTGGCGGGGAGCTGCTCTAGACGTCCTGCTCCTAGGCGCCGCCGTGTGGAAGCCTCAAGGACGGGGCGCCGCTGTGTGGAATCCTCAAGGACTGGGCGCGACCGGCCGGTGCTGGAGATGGGGATGAGATGAGGGACGAGGTGCGGGGCGATGCTGGAGATGGGGACGAGCCGACGAGGTGCGGAGCGGTGCTGGACAGGGGGACGAGGTGAGGGACGAGCGAGCTAGGTCCGGCCGCCGGAGGAGACCATGGTGGCGGCGGCGTGGTGAATCGCGGGGAGCGGCTGCTGGCGAAGCCCAAACGCCAAACCCTATCGGGACTCGGGAGGGATGTGTCCCGCGCGAGGGTTCTGGGGAAGGTGGTGCGCTACAGGAGATTTTTTTGGGATTTCAGACAGGTGGGCCCCCTGGATTTACCGGCGAAAATCGCTCTGACTGCCGATAAATCGCTCTGACAATCGATAAATCGGCCAGATCGATAAACTCAGGGGATATGCGTTTATCCTACCGGTTAGACCCCGATAAACAATAAATCGGCCGATTTATCGGTATATCGGCCGATATTTTGAACAGTGCTTCCAACACACATCGTCACTTCACCCTTAACTAGTCTCTGTTTATTCTGCAACTCCCATTTCGAGTTACTACTCTTAGCAACTAAACCAGTATCAAATACTGAGGGGTTGCTATAAACACTAGTAAAGTGCACATCAAAAACATGTATATCAAATATACCTTTGTTCACTTTGCCATCCTTCTTATCCACCAAATATTTGGGGTAGTTCCGCTTCCAGTGACCAGTCCCTTTGCAGTAGAAGCACTTAGTCTCAGGCTTAGGTCCAGACTTGGGCTTCTTCGCTTGAGCAGCAACTTGCTTGCTGTTCTTCTTGAAATTCCCCTTCTTCTCTTTGCCCTTTTCTTGAAACTAGTGGTCTTGTTAACCATCAACACTTGATGTTTTTCTTGATTTCTACCTTCGTCGATTTCAGCATCACGAAGAGCTTGGGAATTGTTTCCGTTATCCCTTGCATATTATAGTTCATCACGAAGTTCTACTAACTTGGTGATGGTGACTAGAGAATTATGTCAATCATTATCTTATCTGGAAGATTAACTCCCATTTGATTCAAGCGATTGTAGTACCCAGACAATCTGAGCACATGCTCACTGCTTGAGCTATTCTCCTCCATTTTTTAGCTATAGAACTTGTTGGAGACTTCATATCTCTCAACTCGGGTATTTTCTTGAAATATTAACTTCAATTCCTGGAACATCTCATATGGTCCATGACGTTCAAAACGTCTTTGAAGTCCCGATTCTAAGCGTTTAAGCATGGTGCACTTAAACTATCAAGTAGTCATCATATTGAGCTTGCCAAACGTTCATAACGTCTGTTTTTTTCTCCTGCAATCGGTCTGTCACCTAGCGGTGCATCAAGGACATAATTCTTCTGTGCAGCAATGAGGATAAACCTCAGATTACGGAGCTAGTTCGCATCATTGCTACTAACATTTTTCAACATAGTTTTTCTCTAGGAACATATCAAAAATAAACGGGGAGCAACATCGCGAGCTATTGATCTACAACATAGATATGCTAATACTACCAGGACTAAGTTCATGATAAATTAAAGTTCAATTAATCATATTACTTAAGAACTCCCACTTAGATAGGCATCCCTCTAATCCTCTAAGTGATCACGTGATCCAAATCAACTAAACCATGTCTGATCATCACGTGAGATGGAGTAGTTTCAATGATTTACATCAATATGTCGATCATATCTACTATATGATTCATGCTCGACCTTTCGGTCTCCGTGTTCCGAGGCCATATCTGTTATATGCTAGGCTCGTCAAGTTTAACCTGAGTATTCCGCGTGTGCAACTGTTTTGCACCCATTGTATTTGAACATAGAGCCTATCACACCCGATCATCACGTGGTGTCTCAGCACGAAGAACTTTCGCAATGGTGCATACTCAGGGAGAACACTTTTACTATGATAATTTAGTAAGGGATCATCTTATAATGCTACCGTCAATCAAAGCAAGATAAGATGCATAAAAGATAAACATCACATGCAATCAATATAAGTGATATGATATGGCCATCATCATCTTGTGATGGTGATCTCCATCTTTGAAGCACCGTCATGATCACCATTGTCACCGGCGTGACACCTTGATCTTCATCATAGCATCGTTGTCGTCTCGCCAATCTTATGCTTCTACGACTATCGCTACCACTTAGTGATAAAGTAAAGCATTACATGGCGATTGCATTGCATACAATAAAGCGACAACCATATGGCTCCTGCCAGTTGCCGATAACTCAGTTACAAAACATGATCATCTCATACAATAAAATTTAGCATCATGTCTTAAACATATCACATCACAACATGCCCTGCAAAAACAAGTTAGACGTTCTCTACTTTGTTGTTGCAAGTTTTACGTGTCTGCTATGGGCTTAGCAAGAACCGTTCTTACCTACGCATCAAAACCACAACGATAGTTTGTCAAGTTGGTACTATTTTAACCTTCGCAAGGACTGGGCGTAGCCGCACTCGGTTCAACTAAAGTTAGAGAAACTGACACCCGCCAGCCACCTGTGTGCAAAGCATGTCGGTAGAACCAGTCTCGCGTAAGCGTACGCGTAATGTCGGTCCGGGCCGCTTCATCCAACAATACCGCCGAACCAAAGTATGACATGCTGGTAACCAGTATGACTTATATCGCCCACAACTCACTTGTGTTCTACTCATGCATATGACATCTACGCATAAAACCAGGCTCGGATGCCACTGTCGGAGAACGTAGTAATTTCAAAAAAAATCCTACGCACACGCAACATCATGGTGATGCATAGCAACAAGAGGGAAGAGTGTTGTCCACGTACCCTCGTAGACAGAAAGCGGAAGCGTTATAACAACGCGGTTGATGTAGTCATACGTCTTCACGGCCCGACCGATCAAGCACCGAAACTACGGCACCTCCGAGTTCTTGCACACGTTCAGCTCGATGACGATCCCCGGACTCCGATCCAGCAAAGTGTCGGGGAAGAGTTCCGTCAGCACGACGGCGTGGTGACGATATGATGTTCTATCGTCGCAGGGCTTCGCCTAAGCACCGCTACAATATTATCGAGGATTATGGTGGAGGGGGCACCGCACACGGCTAAGAGACGATCAACTTGATCAACTTGTGTGTTTATGGGATGCCCCCTCCTTCGTATATAAAGGAGTGGAGGAGGGGGCCGACCAAGGAGGGTGGCGCGCCCAAGGGGGGAGTCCAACTCCCACCGGGAGTAGGACTCCCCATTTTCCTATTAGGAGTAGGAGAGGGAAGGAAGAGGAAGGAGGGAGGAAGGAGAGGGGGGCGGCCCCCCTCCCAATTCAGATTGGGCTTGGGGGGTGCCCCCTCCCTTGCTCCTTTCCCCTCCTTTCCACTAAGGCCCAATAGGGCCCATATACCTCCCGGGGGGTTCCGATAACCTCCCGGTGATCCGGTATTGTCCCAATCTCACCCGGAACCTTTTCGGTGTCCAAATATAGTCGTCCAATATATCGATCTTTATGTCTCGACCATTTCGAGACTCCTCGTCAAGTCCATGATCACATCTGGGAGTCCGAACAACCTTAGGTACATAAAAATTCATAAACTCATAATAAAACTGTCAACGAAACCTTAAGCGTGCGGACCCTATGGGTTCGAGAACTATGTAGACATGACCGAGACACGTCTCCGGTCAATAACCAATAGCGGAACCTGGATGATCATATTGGCTCCCACATATTCTACGAAGATCTTTCTCGGTCAGACCGCATAACAACATACGTTGTTCCCTTTGTCATCGGTATGTTACTTGCCCGAGATTCGATCGTCGGTATCTCAATACCTAGTTCAATCTCGTTACCGGTAAGTCTCTTTACTCGTTCTGTAATACATCATCTCGCAACTAACTCATTGGTTCCATTGCTTGCAAGGCTTAAGTGATGTGCATTACCGAGAGGGCCCAGAGATACCTCTCCAACAATCGGAGTGACAAATCCTAATCTCGAAATACGCCAACCCAACAAGTACCTTCAGAGACACCTGTAGAGCACCTTTATAATCACCCAGTTACTTGTGACGTTTGGTAGCACACAAAGTGTTCCTCCGGTAAACGGGAGTTGCATAATCTCATAGTCATAGGAACATGTATAAGTCATGAAGAAAGCAATAGCAACATACTAAACGATCAAGTGCTAAGCTAACGGAATGGGTCATGTCAATCACAGCATTCTCCTAATGATGTGATCCCGTTAATCAAATAACAGCTCTTTGTCCATGGTTAGGAAACATAACCATCTTTGATTAACGAGCTAGTCAAGTAGAGGCATACTAGTGACACTCTGTTTGTCTATGTATTGACACATGTATTATGTTTCCGGTTAATACAATTCTAGCATGAATAAGAAACATTTAACATGAAATAAGGAAATAAATAATAACTTTATTATTGCCTCTAGGGCATATTTCCTTCAGGTTGGTGATGGGAGCTCTCTCCCCATCACTCATCATGGTTCGTCCTCCCTCCCATTACCTTCTTCTTCTTTAACACTCAATAATGTGCTCGTTTCACCATCCTTAATCAAAAACCTATGTTCTGTTTGTACTCTTACTCGTGAAAATCCCGTCACTGTTGAGTTTCACGCTCTCGGTTTTTCTGTCAAGGATGCTTGCTCCCGGAGGGTTCTGCACTGATGTGACTCTCCTGATGATCTCTACCCATGAGGTGCTTCTACGCGCAGCGGACCGGTTGCACTTCATGCCGACGTTTCACTTTGGCACGCTCGTCTTGGTCATCCCGGCGCCGACGCTCTTCATAAATTTTGAGCACTTTTCCCTTTTCATGTAATAAATCAGCGGCTCATACTTGTCATGCTTGTTGCATAGGAAAACACGTTCGCCTATCGTTTTCTTCATCTTCATCAATTGCTACATTTCCCTTTGATGTTATTCATTTGTGATGTTTGTGTTGGGAAACGTAGTAATTTCAAGAACTTTCCTACGCACACACAAGATCATGGTGATGCATAGCAATGAGAGGGAAGAGTGTTGTCTACGTACCCTCGTAGACCATAAGCGGAAGCGTTATGACAACATGGATGATGTAGTCGTACGTCTTCACGATCGACCGATCCTAGCACCGACGGTACTGCTACCTCTTGAGCACTGCGTTGGATTTCCCCGAAGAGGAGAGGATGATGTAGCAAAGTAGCGTAAGTATTTCCCTCAGTTTTTTAGAACCAAGGTATCAATCTAGTAGGAGGCTACGCTCGAGTCCCTCATACCTACACAAAAACAATAGCTCCTCGCAACCAACGCGATTAGGGGTTGTCAATCCCTTCACGGTCACTTACGGGAGTGAGATCTGATAGATAATATTTTTGGTATTTTTGGTATATAGATGCAAAGTGAAATGTAAAAGGAAAAGTAAAAAAGCAAAGCAAATATAAAGTGATGGAGATTGATATGATGAGAATAGACCTGGGGGCCATAGATTTCACTAGTGGCTTCTCTCAAGAGCATAAGTATTCTACGGTGGGTGAACAAATTACTGTTGAGCAATTGACAGAATTGAGCATAGTTATGAGAATATCTAGGTATGATCATGTATATAGGCATCACGTCCGAGACAAGTAGACTGACACCTGTCTGCATCTACTACTATTACTCCACTCATCGACCGCTATCTAGCATGCATCTAGAGAATTAACTTAAAAACAGAGTAACG
The DNA here is from genome assembly GCF_018294505.1 of Triticum aestivum. Lineage (NCBI taxonomy): Eukaryota > Viridiplantae > Streptophyta > Magnoliopsida > Poales > Poaceae > Triticum > Triticum aestivum. The sequence continues at coordinate 592,611,183 of NC_057794.1, forward strand.
CCTTAAGCAAGATGACATGATGTAGAGGGATAGTTTCATGCAATATGATAAAAACGCCATCTTGTTATCCTCGATGGCAACAATAGAATACATGCCTTGCTGCCCCTTCTGTCACTGGGAAAGGACACCGAAAGATTGAACCCAAAGCTAAGCACTTCTCCCATTGCAATAAAAACCAATCTAGTAGGCCAAACCAAACAGATAATTCGAAGAGACTTGCAAAGATAACCAATCATACATAAAAGAATTCAGAGAATATTCAAATATTGTTCATAGATAGACTTGATCATAAACCCACAATTCATTGGTCTCAACAAACACACCGCAAAAAGAAGATTACATCTAATAGATCTCCACGAGAGAGGGGGGAGAACATTGTATTGAGATCCAAAAAGAGAGAAGAAGCCATCTAGCTACTAACTATGGACCCGAAGGTCTGAGGTAAACTACTCACACTTCATCGGAGAGGCTATGATGATGTAGAAGCCCTCCGTGATGACGGCCCTCTCCGCCGGAGCTCCGGAACAGGCCCCAAGATGGGATCTCGTGGATACAGAAAGTTGCGGCGGTGGAATTAGGTTTTTGGCTCCGTTTTTGATCGTTTGGGGGTACGTAGGTATATATAGGAGGAAGGAGTACGTCGGTGGAGCTTCGAGGGGCCCACGAGGCAGGGGGGCGTGCCCCCACCCTCGTGACCGCCTCTTTTGGTCCTTGTCGTAGGCTCCAAGTCTCCTGGATCACGTTTGGTGAGAAAATCACGTTCCCGAAGGTTTCATTCCGTTTGGACTCCGTTTGATATTTTGTTTCTCCGAAACACTGAAATAGGCAAAAAAACAACAATTCTGGGATGGGCCTCCGGTTAATAGGTTAGTCCCAAAAATAATATAAAAGTGGAAAATAAAGCCCAATATAGTCCAAAACAGTAGATAATATAGCATGGAGCAATCAAAAATTATAGATACGTTGGAGACGTATCAGGCATCCCCAAGCTTAATTCATGCTCGTCCTCGAGTAGGTAAATGATAAAAAGAGAATTTTTGATGCGGAGTGCTACTTGGCATAATTTCAATGTAAATCTTCTCAATTGTGGTATGAATATTCAGATCCGAAAGATTCAAGACAAAAGTTCATATTGACATAAAAATAATAATACTTCAAGCATACTAACTAAGCAATTATGTCCTCTCAAAATAACATGGCCAAAGAAAGCTCATCCCTACAAAATCATATAGTTTAGTCATGCTCCATTTTCGTCACACAAGAATGCTCTCATCATGCACAACCCTGGTGACAAGCCAAGCAATTGTTTCATACTTTAATAATCTCAAACTCATAAACCTTCACGCAATACATGAGCGTGAGCCATGGATATAGCACTATGGGTGGAATAGAATATGATGATGGGAGTTAAGTGGAGAAGACAAAAAGGAGAAGATCTCACATCAATGAGGCTAATCAATGGGCTATGGAGATGCCCATCGATTTCAAGGAGTAGGGATTGCCATGCAACGGATGCACTAGAGCTATAAATGTATGAAAGCTCAACAAAAGAAACTAAGTGGGTGTGCATCCAACTTGCTTGCTCATGAAGACCTAGGGCATTTGAGGAAGCCCATTGTTGGAATATACAAGCCAAGTTCTATAATGAAAGATTCCCATTAGTATATGAAAATGACGAAACAAGAGACTCTCTATCATGAAGATTATGGTGCTACTTTGAAGCACAAGTGTGGCAAAGGATAGTAACATTGTCCCTTCTCTCTTTTTCTCTCATTCTTTTTTTTGGGGCCTTCTCTTTTTTATGGCCTTTCTCTTTTTTTTATTCCTCACTTGGGACAATGCTCTAGAATGATGATCATCACACTTCTATTTATTTACAACTCAATGATTACAACTCGACACTAGAACAAGGTATGACTCTATATGAATGCCTCCGGCGGTGTACCGGGATATGCAATGAATCAAGAGTGACATGTATGAAAGAATTATGAACGATGGCTTTGCCACAAATACTATGTCAACTACATGATCATGCTAAGCAATATGACAATGATGAATGTGTCATGATGAACGGTATGGTGGAAAGTTGCATGGCAATATATCTCGGAATGGCTATGGAAATGCCATAATAGGTAGGTATGGTGGCTGTTTTGAGGAAGATATAAGGAGGTTTATGTGTGAAAGAGCGTATCATATCACGGGGTTTGGATGCACCGGTGAAGTTTGCGCCAACTCTCGATGTGAGAAAGGGCAATGCACGGTACCGAAGAGGCTAGCAATGATGGAAGGGTGAGAGTGCGTAGAATCCATGGACTCAACATTAGTCATAAAGAACTCACATACTTATTGCAAAAATCTACAAGCCATCAAAAAACCAAATCACTACGCGCATGCTTCTAGGGGGATAGATTTGTAGGAGAAGACCATCGCTCATCCCCGACCGCCACTCATAAGGAGGACAATCAAATAACACCTCATGTTTCAAATTTGTTACATAACATTTACCATACGTGCATGCTATGGGACTTGCAAACTTCAACACAAGCATTTCTCAAATTCACAACTACTCAACTAGCACGACTTTGATATTATCACCTCCATATCTCAAAACAATCATCAAGCATCAAACTTTTCTTAGTATTCAACGCACTCAAACGAAAGTTTTACAAATCTTGAATACCAAGCATATTATTATTATTAAGCAAATTACCATGCTATTTAAGACTCTCAAAATAATCTAAGTGAAGCATGAGAGATCAATAGTTTCTATAAAACAAATCCACCACCGTGATCAAACATATATAAGTGAGGCACTAGAGCTAAACTATAAAGCTCAAAATATATAAGTGAAGCACATAGAGTAAAACTATGTAGCTCAAAAGTTATAAGTGAAGCACATAGAGTATTCTATCAAATTCCAAATCATGTATGGCTCTCTCAAAATGTGTGTACAGCAAGGATGATTGTGGCACACTAACAAACAAACACACAAATAATACAAGACGCTCCAAGCAAAACACATATCATGTGGTGAATAAAAATATAGCTCCAAGTAAAATTACCGATGGAAGTGCACGAAAGAGGGGATGCCTTCCGGGGCATCCCCAAGCTTTGACTTTTTGGTGTCCTTGGATTATCTTGGGTTTGCCATGGGCATCCCCAAGCTTAGGCTCTTGCCACTCCTTGTTCCACAATCCATCAAAAGAATTCACCCAAAACTTGAAAACTTCACAACACAAAACTCAATAGAAAAATCGTGAGCTCCGTTAGCGAAAGAAAACAAAAGACCACTTCAAGGTACTGTAATGAAATCATTCTTTATTTATATTGGTTTTAAACCTACTGTATTCCAACTTCTCTATCGATTATAAACTATTTTACTAGCCATAGATTCGTCAAAATAAGCAAACAACACACGGAAAACAGAATCTGCCAAAAACAGAACGGCCTGTAGTAATATGCAACTAACGCAAACTTCTGGAACTCGAAAAATTTAGCCAGGATAGGACGTCCTAGGAAATTTTTTTATTGATCAGCAGCAATTGGAATCACTATTTTATCACGTTCTGGTGAATTTTAATAATTCTTTTCGTGAACCAAAAGTCTTTGGAAATTACAGCAAGATCAAATAACTATCATCCAAGAAGTTCCTATAGGTTTAGCTTGGCACAAACACTAATTAAAGCATAAAACCACATCTGAACACAAGGTAGATGGATTATTTATTCCTAAACAAAAACAAAAACTAAAAAACTAAAAGTAAAATTGGGTTGCCTCCCAACAAGCGCTATCGTTTAACGCCCCTAGCTAGGCATAAAAGCAAGGATAGATCTAAGTACTGCCATCTTTGGTAGGCAATCCATAAGTGGCTCTCATGATAGATTCATATGGTAATTTTATTTTTTTTCCTAGGGAAGTGTTCCATGCCCTTCTTTAATGGAAATTGAAATCTAATATTCCCTTCCTGCATATCAATAATCGCACAAATCATTGTAAGGAAAGGTCTACCAAGAATAATAGGGCAAGAAGGATTGCAATCCATATCAAGAACGATAAAATCTACGGGCACATAATTCCTATTTGCAACAATAAGAACAACATTAATTCTTCCCATAGGTTTCTTAGTGGAATCCGCAAGACGCAAGTTTAGAGAGAATCATCAAAATCACGAAAATCTAGCAAATCACACAAAGTTTTGGGAATAGTAGAGACACTAGCACCTAAATCACACAAAGTTTTGGGAATAGTAGAGACACTAGCACCTAAATCACACAAAGCATTGAACTCATAATCTTTAATTTTAATTTTAATAGTAGGTTCCCACTCATCATAAAGTTTTCTAGGGATAGAAACTTTCAACTCAAGCTTTTCTTCATAAGATTGCATTAAGGCATCAACGATATGTTCGGTAAAGGCTTTATTTTGATTATAAGCATGAGGAGAATTTAGCACGGATTGCAACAAGGAAATACAATCAATTAAAGAGAAACTTTCATAATTAAATTCCTTGAAATCCAATATAGTGGGTTTAGCAAAATCTAGAGTTTTATTTCTTTCAATCCCACTTTTATCAATTTCATCATCAAGATCTAAATACTCTGAATTTTTGGAACGCCTTCTAGGTAAAGGAAGATCATATTCAGTTTCATCAAGATTCATATTGCAAAACAAAGATTTAATAGAGGACACATCAATAACTTTTAGATCTTCATCTTGATTTTCATAGGAATTGGAAGAACACGCTTTAATAAAGGCATCTTTCGTAGCACGCATCCTAGCGGTTCTTTCCTTGCACTCATCAATGCAAATTCTCATGGATTTGAGAGACTCATTGATATCATGCTTAGGAGGAGTAGATCTAAGCTTTAAAGAATCAACCTCAAGAGAAATTCTATCAACGTTCCTAGCCAAATCATCAACTTTAAGCAATTTCTCTTCAAGCAAGGCATTAAAATTCTTTTGTGAATTCATAAACTCTTTAACACTATTCTCAAATTTAGAGGGCATCTTATTAAAATTTCCATAAGAGTTGTTGTAGGAATTTCCATAATTATTAGAAGGATTACTAGGATAAGGCCTAGGATTAAAATTCCCTCTATACGCGTTGTTACCAAAATTATTCCTACCAACATAGATTCATTATTATTCTCAATCAAAGTAGACAAAGGCATATCATTAGGATCAGAAGATACACTCTTAGTAGCAAATAGTTTCATAAGTTCATCCATCTTTCCACTCAAAACATTAATTTCTTCTATCGCATGCACTTTTATATTAGTAGATCTTTCAGTGTGCCATTGAGAATAATTAACCATAATATTATCTAGGAGCTTAGTAGCATCTCCTAAAGTGATTTCCATAAAAGTGCCTCCCGTGGCCGAATCTAAAAGATTTCTAGAAGCAAAATTCAATCCGGCATAAAATTTTTGTATAATCATCAACAAATTCAAACCATGAGTAGGCCAATTATGTATCATTAATTTCATTCTCTCCCAAGCTTGTGCGACATGTTCATGATCAAGTTGCTTAAAATTCATAATATCGTTTCTAAGAGAGATGATCTTAGTGGGAGGAAAATACTTAGAGATAAAAGAATCTTTGCACTTGTTCCAAGAATCAATACTATTTTTAGGCAAAGATGAAAACCAAGCTTTAGCACGATCTCTAAGCGAAAAAGGAAATAGCTTCAATTTAAAAATATCATTATCAACATCTTTCTTCTTTTGCATATCACATAAATCAACGAAGCTATTCAGATGAGTAGCGGCATCTTCACTAGGAAGGCCGGTGAATTGATCTTTCATAACAAGATTCAACAAAGCAGTATTGATTTCACAAGATTCAGTATTGGCAAGAGGAGCAATCGGAGTGCTAAGGAAATCATTATTGTTGGTATTGGTATAGTCACACAATTTGGTATTATCTTGAGCCATCGCGACAAACAAGCAATCCAACACACGAGCAAACAAAAGGCAAGCGAGAAAAAGGCAAACGGAAAAAAGAGGGCGAATAAAATGGCAAGGGTGGAGTGGGGGAGAGGAAAATGAGAGGCAAATGGCAACTAATGTAATGCGGGAGATAGGGATTGTGATGGGTACTTGGTATGTTGACTTTTGCACAGACTCCCCAGCAACGGCGCCAGAAATTCTTCTTGCTACCTCTTGAGCACTGTGTTGGATTTCCCCGAACAGGAGAGGATGATGCAGCAAAGTAGCGTAAGTATTTCCCTCAGTTTTTGAGAACCAAGGTATCAATCCAGTAGGAGGCTACGCTCGAGTCCCTCATACCTACACAAAAACAATAGCTCCTCGCAACCAACGTGATTAGGGGTTGTCAATCCCTTCACAGTCACTTACGAGAGTGAGATCTGATAGAGATGATAGATAATATTTTTGGTATTTTTGGTATAGAGATGCAAAGTGAAAAGTAAAAGGCAAAGTAAAATATCAAAGCAAATATAAAGTGATGGAGATTGATATGATGAGAATAGACCCGGGGGCCATAGATTTCACTAGTGGCTTCTCTCAAGAGCATAAGTATTCTACGGTGGGTGAACAAATTACTGTTGAGCAATTGACAGAATTGAGCATAGTTATGAGAATATCTAGGTATGATCATGTATATAGGCATCATGTTCGAGACAAGTAGACCGACTCCTGTCTGCATCTACTACTATTACTCCACTCATTGACCGCTATCCAGCATGCATCTAGAGTGTTAAGTTAAAAACAGAGTAACGCCTTAAGCAAGATGACATGATGTAGAGGGATAGTTTCATGTAATATGATAAAAAACCCATCTTGTTATCCTCGATGGCAACAATACAATACGTTCCTTGCTGCCCCTTCTGTCACTGGGAAAGGACACCGCAAGATTGAACCCAAAGCTAAGCACTTCTCCTATTGCAAGAAAAACCAATCTAGTAGGCCAAACGAAACTGATAATTCGAAGAGACTTGCAAAGATAACCAATCATACATAAAAGAATTCAGAGAATATTCAAATATTGTTCAAAGATAGACTTGATCATAAACCCACAATTCATCGGTCTCAACGAACACACCGCAAAAAGAAGATTACATCGAATAGATCTCCACGAGAGAGAGGGAGAACATTGTATTGAGATCCAAAAAGAGAGAAGAAGCCATCTAGCTACTAACTATGGACCCGAAGGTCTGAGGTAAACTACTCACACATCATCGGAGAGGCTATGATGATGTAGAAGCCCTCCGTGACGACGGCCCTCTCCGGCGGAGCTCCAGAACAGGCCCCAAGATGGGATCTCGTGGATACAGAAAGTTGCGGCGGTGGAATTAGGTTTTTGGCTCCGTTTTTTATCGTTTGGGGGTACGTAGGTATATGTAGGAGGAAGGAGTACGTCGGTGGAGCTCCGAGGGGCTCACGAGGCAGGGGGGCGCGCCCTCCACCCTCGTGACTACCTCGTTTGTTCCTTGGAGTAGGGTCCAAGTCTCCTGGATCACGTTTGGTGAGAAAATCACGTTCCCGAAGGTTTCATTCCGTTTGAACTCCGTTTGATATTCTGTTTCTCCGAAACACTGAAATAGGCAAAAAAACAGTAATTCTGGGCTAGGCCTCCGGTTAATAGGTTAGTCCCAAAATATTATTAAAGTGGAAAATAAAGCCCAATATAGTCCAAAACAGTAGATAATATAGCATGGAGCAATCAAAAATTATAGATACGTTGGAGACGTATCAGGTACGGCAGCTCCGCGATCTGCACACGTTCGGCTCGGTGATGTCCCACGAACTCACGATCCAGTAGACCTTCGAGGGAGAGCTTTGTCAGCACGACGGCGTGATGACGGTGATGATGTTGCTACCAGAACAGGGCTTCGCCTAAGCACCGCTACTATATGACCGAGGTGGATTATGGTGGAGGTGGGCACCGCACACGGCTTGGAACAATCAACTTGTGTGTTCTAGGGTGCCCCCCTGCCCCCGTATATAAAGGAGCAAGGAGGGAGGCCAGCCGGCCCTAGTGGCTCCCAAGGAGAGGAGGAATCCTCCTCCTAGTAGGAGTAGGATTCATCCTTTCCTAGTCCTACTAGGAAGGAGGAAGGGGGGAGGAAAGAGAGGGAGAGGGAGAGGGAAAGAGGGGCCACGTCCCCCCTCCCCTAGTCCTATTCGGACTCCCCTTGGGGGGGCGCCACCTCCTGGGCTGCTGCCCTCTCTCTCCCCTAAGGCCCACTAAGGCCCAATAGTTCCCCTGGGAGTTCCGGTAACCCCTCCGGCACTCCGGTTTTCTCCGAAATCACCCGGAACACTTCCGGTGTCCGAATATAGCTGTTCAATATATCGATCTTTATGTCTCGACCATTTTGAGACTCCTCGTCATGTCCGTGATCATATCCGGGACTCCAAACTACCTTAGGTACATCAAAACACTTAAACTCATAATACCGATCGTCACCGAACATTAAGCGTGCGGACCCTACGGGTTCGACAACTATGTAGACATGACCGAGACTCAACTCCGGTCAATAACCAATAGAGGAACCTGGATGCTCATATTGGTTCCTACATATTCTTCGAAGATCTTTATCGGTCAAACCGCATAACAACATACGTTGTTCCCTTTGTCATCGGTATGTTACTTACCCGAGATTCGATCGTCGGTATCTCAATACCAAGTTCAATCTCATTACCGGAAAGTCTCTTTACTTGTTCCGTAATGCTACATCCGTAACTAACTCATTAGCTACATTGCTTGCAAGGCTTATTGTGATGTACATTACCGAGAGGGCCCACAGATACCTCTCCGACAATCGGAGTGACAAATCCTAATCTTGATCCATGCCAACTCAACAAACACCATCGGAGACACCTGTAGAGCACCTTTATAATCACCCAGTTACGTTGTGACGTTTGGTAGCACACAAAGTGTTCCTCCGGTATTCGGGAGTTGCATGATCTCATAGTCATAGGAACATGTATAGTTATGGAGAAAGCGATAGCAACAAACTAAACGATTATCGTGCTAAGCTAACGGATGGGGTCAAGTCAATCACATCATTCTCTAATGATGTGATCCCGTTAATCAAATGACAACTCATGCCTATGGTTAGGAAACATAACCATCATTGATTCAACGAGCTAGTCAAGTAGAGGAAAACTAGTGACACTCTGTTTGTCTATGTATTCACACATGTACTAAGTTTCCGGTTAATACAATTCTAGCATGAATAATAAACATTTATCATGATATAAGGAAACATAAATAACAACTTTATTATTGCCTCTAGGGCATATTTCCTTCAGTCTCCCACTTGCACTAGTGTCAATAATCTAGATTACATTGTAATGATTCTAACACCCATGGAGTGTTGGTGTTGATCATGTTTTGCTCGTGAGAGAGGCTTAGTCAACGGGTCTGCAACATTTAGATCCATATATATCTTGCAAATCTCTATGTCTCCCTCCTTGACTTGATCGCAGATGGAATTGAAGCGTCTCTTGATGTGCTTGGTTCTCTTGTGAAATCTGGATTCCTTTGCCAAGGCAATTGCACTAGTATTGTCACAAAAGATTTTCATTGGACCCGGTGCACTAGGTATGACACCTAGATCGGATATGAAATCCTTCATCCAGACTCCTTCATTTGCTATTTCCGTAACAGCTATTTATTCCGCTTCACTCGTAGATACCGCCATGACGCTTTGCTTGGAGCTGCACCAACTGACAGCTCCACCATTTAATAAAAACACGTATCCGGTTTGTGACTTAGAGTCATCCGGATCAGTGTCAAAGCTTGCATCGACGTAACCATTTACGACGAGCTCTTTGTCACCTCCATATACGAGAAACATATCCTTAGTTCTTTTCAGGTATTTCAGGATGCTCTTGACCGCTGTCCAGTGATCCACTCCTGGTTACTTTGGTACCTCCCTACTAAACTTATAGCAAGGCACACATTAGGTCTGGTACACAGCATTGCATACATGATAGAGCCTATGGCTGAAGCATAGGGAACACCTTTCATTTTCTCTCTATCTTCTGCAGTGGTCGGGCATTGAGTCTGACTCAACTTCACACCTTGTAATACAGGCAAGAGCCCTTTCTTTGCCTGATCCATTTTGAACTTCTTCAAAACTTTATCAAGGTATGTGCATTGTGAAAGTCCAATCAATCATCTTGATCTATCTCTATAGATCTTGATGCCCAATATATAAGCAGCTTCACCGAGGTCTTTCATTGAAAATTCTTATTCAAGTATCCTTTTATGCTATTCAGAAATTCAGTATCATTTCCGATCAATAATATGTCATCTACATATAATATCAGAAATGCTACGGAGCTCCCACTCACTTTCTTGTAAATACTGGCTTCTCCAAAAGTCTGTATAAAACCATATGCTTTGATCACACTATCAAAGCATATATTTTCCATCTCCGAGAGGCTTGCACCAGTCCATAAATGGATCGCTGGAGCTTGCACACTTTGTTAGCACCTTTTGGATCGACAAAACCTTCTGGTTGCATCATATACAACTCTTCTTTAAGATATCCATTAAGGAATGCAATTTTGACATCCATTTGCCAAATTTCATAAACATAAAATGCGGCAATTGCTAACATGATTCGGACGGACTTAAGCATGCATCGCTATGGGTGAGAAGGTCTCATCGTAGTCAACTCCTTGAACTTGTCGAAAACCTTTTGCAACAAGTCGAGCTTTGTAGACAGTAATATTACCGTCAGTGTTAGTCTTCTTCTTGAAGATCCATTTATTCTCTACGGCCTGCTGATCATCGGGCAAGTCAACCAAAGTCCACACTTTGTTCTCATACATGGATCCCATCTCAGATTTCATGGCCTCAAGCCATTTTGCGGAATCTGGGCTCATCATCGCTTCCTCATAGTTTGTAGGTTCATCATGGTCAAGTAACACGACTTCCAGAACAGGATTACCGTACCACTCTGGTGCGGATCTTACTCTAGTTGACCTACGAGGTTTGGTAGTAACTTGATCAGAAGTTTCATGATCATCATCATTAGTTTCCTCACTTACTGGTGTAGGAATCACTGGAACTGATTTCAGTGATGAACTACTTTCCAATTAGGTAGAAGGTACAATTACCTCGTCAAGTTCTACTTTCCTCCCACTCACTTCTTTCGAGAGAAACTCCTTCTCTAGAAAGGATCCATTCTTAGCAACGAATATCTTGCCTTCGGATCTGTGATAGAAGGTGTACCCAACAGTTTCCTTTGGGTATCCTATGAAGACACTTTTCTGATTTGGGTTCGAGCTTATCAGGTTGAAGCTTCTTCACATAAGCATCGCAGCTCCAAACTTTAAGAAACGACAACTTGGGTTTCTTGCCAAACTACAGTTCATAAGGTGTCGTCTCAACTGATTTAGATGTTGCCCTATTTAACATGAATGTAATTGTCTCTAAAGCATAACCCCAAAATGATAGCGGTAAATCAGTGAGAGACATCATAGATCGCACCATATCTAGTAAGGTACGATTACGATGTTCGGACACACCATTACGCTGTGGTGTTCCAGGTGGCGTGAGTTGCGAAACTATTCCACATTGTTTCAAATGAAGTCCAAACTCATAACTCAAATATTCACCTCCACGATCAGATCGTATAAACTTGATTTTCTTGTTACGATGATTTTCCACTTCACTCTGAAATTCTTTTAACTTTTCAAATATTTTAGACTTATGTTTCATTAAGTAGATATACCCATATCTGCTCAAATCATCTGTGAAGGTGAGAAAATAACGATATCCACCGCGAGCTTCAATGTTCATTGGACCACATACATCAGTATGTATTATTTCCAATAACTATGTTGCTCGTTCCATTGTTCCGGAGAACGGAGTTTTAGTCATCTTGCCCATGAGGCATGGTTCGCAAGTATCAAGTGATTCATAATCAAGTGATTCCAGAAGTCCATCAGAATGGAGTTCTTCATGCGCTTTACACCAATATGACCTAAACGGTAGTATCACAAATAAGTTGCACTATCATTATCAACTCTGCATCTTTTGGCTTCAATACTATGAACATGTGTATCACTACCATCAAGATTTAGTAAAAATAGACCACTCATCAAGGGTGCATGACCATAAAAGATATTACTCATATAAATAGAACAACCATTATTCTCTGATTTAAATGAATAACCGTCTCGCATCAAACAAGATCCAGATATAATGTTCATTCTCAACGCTGGCACCAAATAACAATTATTTAGGTCTAAAACTAATCTCGAAGGTAGATGTAGAGGTAGCATGCCGATGGCGATCACATTGACTTTGGAACCATTTCCCACGCACATCATCACCTAGTCCTTAGCCAATCTTCGCTTAATCCGTAGCCCCTCTTTCGAGTTGCAAATGTTAGCAAGTGAACCAGTATCAAATACCCACGCACTACTGCGAGCATTAGTAAGGTACACATCAATAACATGTATATCAAATATACCTTTCACTTTGCCATCCTTCTTCTCTTCCAGATACTTGGGACAGTTCTGCTTTCAGTGACCAATTCCTTTGCAGTAGAAGCACCCAGTCTCAGGTTTAGGTCCAGACTTGGGTCTCTTCACTTGAGAAGCAACTGGCTTGCTGTTCTTCTTGAAGTTCCCCTTCTTCCCTTTACCCTTTTTTCTTGAAACTGGTGGTCTTGTTGACCATCAGCACTTGATGCTCCTTCTTGATTTGTACCTCCACAGCCTTTAGCATTGCGAAGAGCTCGGGAATCGTCTTATCCATCCCTTGCATATTATAGTTCATCACGAAGCTCTTGTAGCTTGGTGACAGTGATTGAAGAACTTTGTCAATGACACTATCATCAGGAATATTAACTCCCAGTTGAGTCAAGTGGTTGTGGTACCCAGACATTATGAGTATATGTTCACTGACAGAACTATTCTCCTCCATCTTGCAGCTGTAGAACTTATTGGAGACTTCATATCTCTCAATCCGGACATTTTCTTGAAATATTAACTTCAACTCCTGGAACATCTCATATGCTCCATGACGTTCAAAACATCGTTGAAGTCCTGGTTCTAAGCCGTAAAGCATGGCACACTGAACTATCGAGTAGTCATCAGCTTTGCTCTGCCAGGTGTTCACAACATCTGGCGTTGCTCCTGCAGTGGGTTTGTCACCTAGCGGTGCTTCCAGGACGTAATTCTTCTGTGAAGCCAGGGGCGGAGCTACGTGGGGACGAGCGGGGGCCAGCCCCCCCCCCCAACGTGCCCGTCGAACCAACGTTGTATAGCCCAAATTTTGTTTGATTAGTACTAGTTAGAACTAATTAGCCCCCCCAATGGTGATCTCAAGCCCAGTAGCATATGTTTAGCCCACTAGCCCAACACAGAAGACAAAGAGGCAGGTCTGAGGTCTCCTAGACTCCTACAGAATAGGAATCGATCGACGCACGCAGTCACGCACGCACAATAGACAAGACGCATCTCTCGGTCTCTCCCTCTCCCTCGTCCCTCCTGGCTCCTGCCGTCCTGCGACTCCAATCAGCGCCGGCCAGACTTGGCGCCGGCTCTGGCAGCGCAGACGGCCGAACCTACAAGTGAGTCTTCTTTAATTCATGCTATGCTATGTAATTTATATGCCGGCAAACTGATCCGTACTGCAAAAATTCTTGAGTTAGGTACTTATGTTAAATGGGATCAGGGAAATTAGGGGATCTAATATCTTGTTTATCCTCACAAACATGTACTGCAAATTAGGCATGACACAAATTAGGCCTGCTCTTTTGTTTGGATTTATTGCCTGTTGTCATCGATCTGTACTTTTGTGTAGTCATGAAGAGGAAGACAATGCTTTCTTTTTTTGAGAAGGTTGAATCAAGCTCCTGCCCTGGCTCCCAACCTGAACCTACTGCTACCGGTGTTGATGATTCCAACATAGCCGAACAAGGACAAAGTAGTGGACAGAGTAACACTCTTGATCATAATATTTCAGCATCTGTAGAAGGTCCACAGCAAGAGATGGTTGTAACAACAGAAACAGATTATATTAGAGACCCCGGCAAATGTCTTCAAATTTGGCAACTCCCTCCTGCCAAGCAAGATGAAGCTCGGCGTTTTTATATATCTGAGGGCGCATATCAACCGATCCTACAACCAGAGGAATACCCATTTGCTGGAATGGTTACTCATCGCCGTCGACTCCAGAAAGATTGGTTTACAAACCATTTTTGGTTAGAGTATTCAACTGACACACATAAGGCATACTGCTTGCCTTGTTTCCTCTTTTCCAAAAAGCCAATTGGAAGGTGTGGGTCAGATACATTCACAGTCAAGGGATTTCAAAACTGAAAAAAGGTTAATAATGGGAAACAATGTGCTTTTCTAACTCACATGGGTCGTGATCCTAACTCAGCTCATAACTTTGCTGTTATATGTTTTGAAAATCTTAAGAATAGCATGTCTCTTATAGACAAGGTAATGGTGAAGCAATGTGAGAAAAGAGTGGCAGATGCGAGACTAAGACTCAAGACTACAATTGATGCCATCAGGTAAGCATGATTTCTATATCTATTATGTTTCAAGTGGACTTGTTACATGTAAATTCTATACTAAGCAATTGTTGCATCTACAGGTGGTTAGCATTTCAAGCGTGTCCCTTTAGAGGCCATGATGAATCTCCGGGATCTAAAAACCGAGGTAATTTTATTGAGATGCTCAAGATTCCGGCGTCGTATAATAAAGAGGTCAATGAAGTGGTGTTAGAAAATGCTCCAAGAAATGCAAAGTACACTTGTGGAGAAGTCCAGAAAGAAATTGTAAGCATAATTGCTCGTAAAGTGCAGAAATCAATTAAAGAAGAAATTGACAATCGCAAGTTTTGTATAATGGTTGATGAAGTTAGGGATGAATCCAAAAAAGAGCAGATGGCGGTCGTTATTAGATTTGCGAATGAAGAATCAATTATTATAGAGCGCTTTCTTGATGTAGTGCATGTTAAAGATACTGCTGCAACAACTCTCAAAGACAAGATACTTGATGTTCTAGCTTTCTATAACCTGAATTTGCAAGATATCAGGGGCCAAGCATATGATGGGGCTAGCAACATGAGGGGAGAGTGGAATGGATTGAAGGCTCTTATTCTTCGGGAGTGTCCGTATGCATACTACATTCATTGTATGGCTCATCAGCTGCAGTTAGCTCTTGTTGCAGCATCCAGAGAGGTGCATGAGGTACACAACTTCTTTCAGCATGCAAACTTTATAGTCAATGTTGTTAGTGCTTCTTCCAAATGCAACGATGAATTGCTAGCAAACCAGGCAGCTCAAATTGAACGAGAGATCGAACTAGGAGAACTTGATACTGGCCGAGGGGCAAATCAGTTAGGCTCTTTACAAAGAGCAGGAGACACTAGATGGAGCTCCCACTATAAATCAATCCAAAGCTTAAGAAAGATGTTTGCTGCTTCTGTTTTAAGAAGTATAGCAAGTGATCATTCTGTCTCACAATTTTCTCGAGGAGATGCTGTTGGTGCTCTTAGGATTCTCATCTCATTTGATTTTGTGTTTATTCTGCACCTAATGGAAAAAATCATGAAGATCACTGATGTGTTGTGTGTAAGACTGCAAACTAAATCTTTGGATATTTTGAATGCTTTGGATTGTGTGTCCAACACAAAGGTGCTGCTTGCTGACTTGAGAGAAAATGGTTGGGAATCTCTTTTTGAAGAGGTTAATTCTTTTTGCCTGAAGCATGAGATTGATATTCCGGATTTTAATCGCAAGTATGCACCTTTTCCCAACTCTGTACTTAAGATTATGTTACATATTTATTAACTAGTGAAACTAATTCTTATGTATATTATTATTAGGTATGTTTATGTGACCAAATCTAGAAACAAGCATGACAACACCACAACACTCCATCACTACAAAATGGATGTATTTAATGTTGCCATAGACCAACAATTGACAGAGTTAGATGATCGTTTCAGTCTTCAAGCGACAGAGCTTTTAAGCCTTTGTGCATCATTGGATCCAAGACGTGACACATTTGACAGATCAAGAATATGCACGCTAGTTGAAAAATTATATCCTGCAGATTTTTATTCTCAAGAAAGAGCTCAGTTGGAGTGTCAGCTACCACATTTTCAACTTGACACATGCAACCATCAAGAACTGAAAATGTTACCATCACTTGCAGCTTTGGCACATGGTCTGGTCAAAACAGGTAAATAATCTATGTATCCAATGGTCAACAAGTTATTACGATTAGTAATAACTCTCCCCGTGTCGACTGCAACAACAGAGAGAGCATTTTCAGCTATGAAGCTTGTCAAGACTCGTCTTCGAAGTACAATGGGTGATGATTTTCTTCGACATTGTATGATAATCTACATCGAGAAGGATATAGCATCAAAGTTTAGTTCTGATGAAATTATAGACATATTTGATCTTCTTGGTTGTCGCAAAGCCGATTTCAAACTAATAGAGATGTAACTTCTTTGCATTGTTTGATTGACCGTATGGTCTGTACCGAACCATGAAAAATTAGTATCATCTTTGCCATGCTAGATGTTTTTTGCTTGTGTCTTGCCAGTTGCCCCCCCCCCCAACCTCAAATCCTGGCTCCGCCCCTCTGGGCAGCAATGAGGATAATCCTCAAGTTACGGACCCAGTAAGTGTACTTGCTACCATCATCTTTCAACTTAGCTTTCTCTAGGAACACATTAAAATTCAACGGAACAACAGCACGGGCCATCTATCTACAACAACATAGACATGCAAAATACTATCAGGTACTAAGTTCATGATAAAATTAAAGTTCAATTAGTCAAATTACATAAGAACTCCCACTTAGATAAACATCTCTCTAATCATCTAAGTGATCACGTGATCCATATCAACTAAACCATGTCCGATCATCACGTGAGATGGAGTAGTTTTCAGTGGTGAACATCACTATGTTGATCATATCTACTATATGATCCACGCTCGACCTTTCGGTCTCAGTGTTTTGATGCCATATCTGCATATGCTAGGCTCGTCAAGTTTAACCCGAGTATTCCACGTGTGCAAAACTGGCTTGCACCCGTTGTATGTGAACGTAGAGCTTATCACACCCGATCATCACGTGCTGTCTCGGCACGACGAACTGTAGCAACGGTGCATACTCAGGGAGAACACTTATGCCTTGAAATTTAGTGAGAGATCATCTTATAATGCTACCGCCAAACTAAGAAAAATAAGATGCATAAAGGATAAACATCACATGCAATCAATATAAGTGATATGATATGGCCATCATCAACTTGTGCCTTTGATCTCCATCTCCAAAGCACCGTCATGATCACCATCGTCACCGTCTTGACACCTTGATCTCCATCGAAGCATCGTTGTCATCTCGCCAACTATTGCTTCTACGACTACCGCTACCGCTTAGTGATAAAGTAAAGCAATTACATGGCGATTGCATTTCATACAATAAAGCGACAACCATATGGCTCCTGCCAGTTGCCGATAACTGTGTCACAAAACATGATCATCTCATACAATAAAATTTAGCATCATGTCTTGACCATATCACATCACAACATGCCCTGCAAAAACAAGTTAGTCGCCATCTACTTTGTTGTTGCAAGTTTTACATGGCTGATATGGGCTGAGCAAGAACCGTTCTTACCTACGCATCAAAAACCACAACGCGGTATGGTGATTGTTTTTTGATCTTCAGAAAGAACCCTGTTCATTGAATCTGATTCAACTAAAGTTGGAGAAACTGACACCCACAAGCCACCTGTGTCCGAAGCATGTCGGTAGAACCAGCCTCGCGCAAGCGTACGCGTAATGTCAGTCTGGGCTGCTTCATCCAACAATACCGCCGAATCAAGAATCAACTAGTGACGGTAAGTAATATGTATATACCCACTCCCACAACTCCTTTGTGTTCTACTCGTGCATATAACATCTACACATAAACCTGGCTCGGATGCCACTGTTGGGAAACATAGTAATTTAAAAAAATCCTACGCACACGCAAGATCATGGTGATGCAAAGAAACGAGAGGGAAGAGTGTTGTCTACGTACCCTCGTAGACCGTAAGCGGAAGCGTTACGACAACGCAGTTGATGTAGTCGTACGTCTTCCCGATCGACCGATCCCAGCACCGAAGGTACGACATCTCCGTGATCTGCACACGTTCGGCTCGGTGACGTCCCGCGAACTCATGATCAAGTAGAGCTTCGTCAGCACGACGGCGTGATGACGGTGATGATGTTGCTACCGGAACAGGGCTTCGCCTAAGCACCGCTGCGATATGACCGAGGTGGATTCTGGTGGAGGGGGCACCGCACACGGCTTGGAACAATCAACTTGTGTGTTCTAGGTACCCCCCTGCCCCGGTATATAAAGGAGCAAGGGGGGAGGCCGGCCGGCCCTAGTGGCACCCAAGGAGAGGAGGAATCCTCCTCCTAGTAGGACTAGGATTCATCCTTTACTAGTCCTACTAGGAAGGAGGAAGGGGGAAGGAAAGAGAGGGAGAGGGAGAGGGAAAGAGGGGTCGCGCCCCCTCCCCTAGTCCTATTCGGACTCCCCTTGGGGGGGCACCTCCTGGGCTGCTGCCCTCTCTCTCCCCTAAGGCCCAATACTTCCCCGGGGGGTTCCGGTAACCCCTCCGGCACTCCGGTTTTCTCCGAAATCACCCGGAACACTTCCGGTGTCCGAATATAGCCGTCCAATGTATCGACCTTTATGTCTCGACCATTTTGAGACTCCTCGTCATGTCCGTGATCATATCCGGGACTCCGAACTACCTTCGGTACATCAAAACAGATAAACTCATAATACCGGTCGTCACCGAACGTTAAACTCATAATACCTACGGGTTCGAGAACTATATAGACATGACCGAGACTCATCTCCGGTCAATAACCAATAGTGGAACCTGGATGCTCATATTGGTTCCTACATATTCTACGAAGATCTTTATCGGTCAAACTGCATAACAACATACGTTGTTCCCTTTTTCATCGGTATGTTACTTGCCCGATATTCGATCGTCGGTATCTCAATACCTAGTTCAATATCGTTACAGGCAAGCCTCTTTACTCGTTCTGTAATGCTACATCCCGTAACTAACTCATTAGCTACATTGCTTGCAAGGCTTATTGTGATGTATATTACCGAGAGGACCCAGAGATACCTCTCCGACAATCAGAGTGACAAATCCTAATCTTGATCCATGCCAACTCAACAAACACCATCGGAGACACCTGTAGAGCACCTTTATAATCGCCCGGTTACGTTGTGACGTTTGGTAGCACACAAAGTGTTCCTTCGGTATTCGGGAGTTGCATGATGTCATAGTCATAGGAACATGTATAGTTATGGAGAAAGCAATAGCAACAAACTAAACGATCATCGTGCTAAGCTAACGGATGGGTCAAATCAATCACATCATTCTCTAATGATGTGATCCCGTTAATCAAATGACAACTCATGTCTATGGTTAGGAAACATAACCATCATTGATTCAACGAGCTAGTCAAGTAGAGGCAAACTAGTGACACTCTGTTTGTCTATGTATTCACACATGTACTAAGTTTCCGGTTAATACAATTCTAGCATGAATAATAAACATTTATCATGATGTAAGGAAATATAAATAACAACTTTATTATTGCCTCTAGGGCATATTTCCTTCAGTTTGGACATCTCAAGTGGCTAGCAATTCGGGTTATCCTATTACCTTGTGATTTTGGATGATTTTTCTCACTTCACTTGGACATTTCCGTTATGCCGCAAATCCGAAGTCGCCTCCACTCTTCATTCTTTTTATGCTTACGTCAACACCCACTTTCATCGCACCATTGCTCACCTTCAAACAGATAACGGAAAAGAATTTGATAACCTCGCCATTCGACATCTTCTCTCCACTCATGGCACCATATTTCGCCTTACCTATCCATACACATCCCAACAAAATGGTCATGCCGAACGTGTTCTCCGCACCCTCAATGAGAGTGTTCGTGCTTTGCTCTTTCATGCACACATGCCCGCCCATTTTTGGCAAGATGCTCTCGCCACCGCCACTCACCTTCTTAACATCCGGTCTTGCAAACCACGGTGGAGCTATACACCTCATCATCTTCGGTTCGGGTCTCCTCCATCCTATGATGATCTTCACGTCATTGGTTGCTTGTGTTACCCCAACATCACCGCTACCGCGCCACATAAACTTGCACCGCAGTCTCTCGCTTGTGTCTTCCTTGGCTATCAACCCAACACCAAAGGATTTCACTGCTTCAATCCGGTCTCTCGTTGTGTGTTCGTCTCGCGGCATGTTTACTTTGATGAGGCTATTTTTCCCTTTCATCAGGTTTCACCGATGGCAGCCCCGTCCTCGGGCGCTCCCACCCGGCGGTCTCGGGGAGCCCTTTCGCTTCCCTCGCCGCGCCCGCATGGCACTTCAGTGGGCCCTTCGGGTCTCTCGATGGGACCTCCCTTTGCTGGCTTAGGCAGAGCCGGCCTCGCCTCGGCAGGCTTCCGCGCCAGCACCTGCTGGCCCACTGGCACCTCCCTCGGCAGCCTCAGGAGGTCTCTCAGCTGGTTCCTCGGCCGCCTCTCCTGTCGCGACCCCGCCCACGTTGGTTGCGGCCCTGCCCGCCCCAACACTGGTTGCAGCCTTGCCCGCCAACTCGACGTCCTCGCCACCCGCGGCCTCGCCCGCGGCACTGTCGCCGTCGCCTGCGGCCTCCCCCGCGGTTCCACCCGTGGACCTGTTCGCGGCCTTCTCGTCGTCCTCGCCACCTGGGGCCTCGCCCGCAGTCATGACGCCGTCATCAGCGGTCTCGTCTACGGCCTTGACCGCCGCCTCATCGCCCGCGGTTGCTTCCACGGCCCCTTCATCGCCAGAGGTTGCGGCTCCTCCTCGACGTCGAGCTCGGCCCCCGCCTCCGCCGCCTCATCACTCTATGGTGACGCGCGCCAAAGACGAGATCCATCAACCGAACCCTCGCTATCATAATCTCAGCGTCACGGTCATCTTTCCCGTACCGCGCTCGGTGCGCTCTGCATTGAGTGATCCGCATTGGCTCGCAGCTATGCGTTCTGAGTATGATGCTCTCGTCACCAACCGGACTTGGACGTTTGTCCCTCGTCCCCCTGGTGCTAACATCATCACCGGCGAGTGGGTATTCCGGCATAAATTTCTGTGGGATGGCTCTTTGGACAGGTACAAGGCTCATTGGGTTGTTTGCGGTTTTGCACAACATGCCGGTGTTGACTTCTCGAAGACCTTCTCCCTGGTCGTCAAACCCGCCACGATTCGTGTTGTTCTTCAGCTTGCTGCATCTCGTCACTGGCCTGTTCATCAGCTCAACATCAACAACGCCATCCTTTATGGTCATCTCTAGGAGCGTCTCCTCTGTCAGCAGCCTACTGGTTTTGTTGATCCCACTCGGCCTAATGATGTCTGCTTGCTATCACAGTCTCTATATGGTCTGAAACAGGCGCCTCGTGCTTGGTATCAATGCATTGCAGCATTCCTCATTGCTCTTGGGTTTCGCAGCACCACCTCCGACATTTGTGCTTCATCGAGCTGATCATGTATGCTATCGCTATCTGTGCGAGATGATCATGTCGCCATGCTTCTTTTGCATGTTGAAGATATTGTCATCACCGCCTCTCGCACGGATCTACTTCGCGACATCATTGGTCGTCTTGGTTCTGAGTTTCGGCTGAAGGACTTGGGTGCATTGCACTTCTTCCTCGGCATTAATGTGAGACGTGATGCCTCCGGATTTTTTCTTCATCAAGGACAATATGCTCTTGATCTCTTGGATCGTGCTGGTATGACCGACTGCAAGCCTGCTGCTACTCCTGCCGAGGCCAAGCCAAAGCTCTCTGCTACTGCCGGGCAGCCTGCCACTGATGCCGCTCTCTACCGCAGTATTGTTGGTGCTCTTCAGTACCTCACGCTCACCAGACCCGACATTCAGTTTGCGGCGCAGCAAGTTTGCTTGCATATGCACTCGCCCCGTGATGTTCACTGGTCTCTGGTCAAGCGCATTCTTTGGTACATTCGCGGCACACCGACCTTTGGATTTCGTCTTCGCGCATGCGCCTCCACCGAGTTGTTTGCTTACACTGATGCGGATTGGGCCGGTTGTCCTGACACTCGACGATCCACGTCGGGATATTGTGTCTTCTTCGGTGACTCTCTCATCTCATGGTCCTCTAAGCGGCAGCCCACTGTCTCCCGCTCGAGTGCTCAGGCTGAGTACCGTGTCGTTGCCAACGTTGTTGCCGAGACATGTTGGCTTCGTCAACTACTTGGCGAACTTCGGGTTTCAATCCCGAAAGCTACGGTGGTTTTTGTGATAATGTTTCGGCTACCTATCTCGCGGCCAATCCGGTGCAGCACAAGCGCACCAAGCACATTGAACTTGATGTTCACTTTTTCTGCGAGAAGGTTTAGTTGAGTCAGCTTCGTGTTCTTCATGTACCGACCACCCAGCAGTTCGCCGACATTATGACCAAGGGGCTTCCAACCGCTGCATTTCAGGAGTTCCGTTCTAGTCTTTGCATC
>NC_057794.1:592634077-592651663 GCF_018294505.1 Triticum aestivum
CCTATCTTCTCTAGCCTTATATAGTTGACTCCTAGAGATATGATAGGATTAGTTTCCTTGTCACGCAAGACATCCTGTGTATATATTGTAACCGACTCCGTGGAATACAATGAGTTGCATCCTACATCTTTCTACACTGCCTTCCTCTCCATCGCCGCCGGGATTTTCGACAAAGGCGGAAAGAGAGTTGGGGATGACCAGCAGGAGGAACCACGGGAAGAGCGGGTCGCAGACAGCAACCTTGATGAACGCCGTGCAGCCGGCAGGGCGCAGCGCGGTCGAGGAAGACGCGGCCGTCGCGGCGGTCGTGGACGAGCCAGGTACGCACCGGCGGCTGGAGGAAGGCGATCAAAGGAAATGTATAGGGTCATGGAGGAGATATGCATGGCGAGATAAGCGGCTAATTTAGGCACTGCATGCCGGCGAGGCGTTGCCGGCGTCGACGTAGTTCGCCGTGACGATACTCCTCGATTCGAGTATGCAGTTGCGGATCCGCAGTTGCGCCGCACCGAGTTATGAGTTTTTACAAAACCGACTATTGGTCATTTTTTCTAAAAACTGGCTTTTTTGGGTTTTTACATAACTCATTTATACTTATCCACATTTTAGACGTATAACCCAAACAAGGTTTTAGGTTGTTAAAACTGATATAACGTTTTTAGGAATCTATTCCCCCTGTCCCATAATATAAAAATATTTTTTAAGTAATTTTTATCAATCCTCGTATCCAAACGGTACATGCACTCCCCGAAATTTAAAAAGGACATGATGATGTCATCGGAAGTTATGCATGCGTCGCCCGCACTATGCATGTCACCCTGGAATAATATACACTGTGCAACCGACTTGAAAAAGAGTGAATGGCTTATCTATATGAATCAGTCACAAGGCAAATGAAGAAAATGGCAAAAAGTCTAAATCTAAACAGAGAAAAAAAAGAAGAAACATGAAAAAAAAAGAGACAACAGTCGCACCTTACCGTGCCGGCCCATCAGCGGAACCGC
Source organism: Triticum aestivum (assembly GCF_018294505.1). Taxonomy (NCBI): domain Eukaryota; kingdom Viridiplantae; phylum Streptophyta; class Magnoliopsida; order Poales; family Poaceae; genus Triticum; species Triticum aestivum. The sequence goes on from NC_057794.1 coordinate 592,635,082, forward strand.
TTTTATTTCTTTTTAGGGGTGAGCGGAACCGCTTTTATTTTTTTTATTTTTTCCATTAATGAACCGCTTTTATTAATAATCGTGATAAACTCTGCTACCTCCTCCGGGGCGGATTGTGACATTTAATACGGCGCAGCGCAGGCCGTCGCTTCCTCCCTGAGAGCCAAGAACCCTAGCCGCACCAACAATCACAAGACAAGATCCGTTGTTGCCGTTGACCGAAGATGGCGATGGCGGCTCTCCGATGCGCTGCCGGAAGGAGGCTCGCCGGTGGCGGCCGCCTTCTACCGCCGGTGCTCGGCTTGGGCCGCCCGAATCTCACCCAGGTGGTAATTCGATCTCGAAATCCCTAGTTATCAAGTCTTCTTGTTTTAATAAATAATATGCATCTATGCCAAAGGGCGTCTTTGACGGCAACCAGCAAAAAGACCTCCCGCATCCGCCCGTGCCCAGTCCGTGGACATGGATATGGAAGGTCGCTATCTAACGCTAGTCGTCTATATTTCAAACTATTTTTCAACAAATTAAATAAAATTCATGCAAACACGTCCGGATTTCATTCAAACACAACGGATTTAATTACTTTCGAACAAAAAAAAGACCCGCCCCGCATTGTAGATGACACGCTGCTCCATGACGAAATTTGGGTTCGTCGCGATCATGACCGCCACGGCCTCCTCACTCGTGCGCTCGCCGTAGATCTGGCCCTTCGCCAGCCTATGTTGCTCCAGGAGGAATAGCGCTACAACGAGACAAAGGCACTGGCACAGGCTGCACGTTTGCAATGGCGTCGTTGAACAACGACTGTGTCTGCTCCATGGTAAAGCCAGCGTGCACAGGAGGCTTGGGAGCAGGGGCGGAGTCGTCGGAACCCGTCTCCATTGTGGTGTCATTGTCGTCGGAGACCTCGGGCGAGCTGGCCGGCAAGTCGGCCTCGGTCCACCTGGCACGACAACTGTGCCAGGCGGCAGCAAGGGCGGCCACCGTGTGCTTTATCTCCAACGATATACTGTCTCACAATGCTTTCACGCTGGTGGTCATAGCAGATGCAGTGCAAGGGAGGAGGATGTGGAGGGGATGATGTTGTGGTGTGGAGTTAGTCAGGTGTGGGCGCCTTTAAATAGTGGATTCCGGTGAGGCCAGACGTCCGTTGCATCAATGCGCTGTGCCGGAGTGGGTTTCTCGGCAGCGAGGCTGCTTAATGGTGGCAGACAGACGGACAACAGCAGACGGATGAACAACAACATTGAACGGGCGCGGTAGGCATCCGTCCCGTCCCGTCCAGCACGTGTCTCCGACATTGAATAGAAGCTGACACCGGCGGGCAGCGCACTCGGCCGGCGGCTCGCTTCAATGGCGGAAGCAGTGAGAGGCCGCGTCCGTCCTAAGCCGTCTTGAATGTTGAACGACGCGCTCTACAGCGGCATGAATGCGGACAGTTGACGCCTGGTGGGAGCGCGCTCAGGAGTGGGGTGGGTTTTTTGGTGGGCCAGGACGATTAGAAAACGGGCTTGGGATCGGTCCAAGCAACCCTTCTCATGTTTGTCTCTGGTTTGTGAAAGTAATCGTGTTCAAACCGCTCCACCGACCAATACAAATAGGCGTTGAATGGCTTCTACGATCCGGACAGCACGGCCTAAACGGTTGCGGGGGGTTTACGGATCCGCCTTAAAGATGCCCTAACTAACTAACTACACAAATGCTGCAGGCCTTTTCATCGCACGGGAAAGAAGAAGCCGGGAGGGAGGTCCTGGAGCAGATCCAAGAGAAGAAGGAGAAGCTGTACGACCTCATCCTGCGCCACGGCTATAAGCGCAATGACGGCTCCATGTGCTACGCAAACGTCCAGCTCATGCATCATCTCTCCGCGCACATCAAACCTAGGCCCGAAAGCATCGCGTGGTACATATTTTCTTCCAACATACGCCCTTTTTATTAATTTATCTTTAATATTTCTATTATTAAATAGATGAATTAATAAATGTTTGTTGCATCTCACCTGGATGATATTTAGGCGTTACCTTCTCAATGGACATAGCTTCTATATTCTGTGGATGTGCTTAAGCCCTGGCGTAAGCGCCTATGCAATCTGGAATATCTATAAAGCAGGGGGCAGCGGAAAGAACTTGGGTGCTGTTCAACAGGGAGGAGATGAGTTGAGGAAGAAGAATTGCATCGGTCAGGGGGAAGAAGTAGTTGCCTGCTGAAGGTGAAGAACTCAAGATTGTCAATGGACTGATGGAGGTGTTGAATATTGGCTGTGAAGTTGTCGGATAATCGGTTGGTAGTGATGTCTTGGAGAATTGGCCGGTCGCCTGAGGTCCCAAAGTCTTGTGGAGAATGGGCCTGAGGAATAGTAGCCCTGTCCGTTTCCTGTGACTGTTCTCTGACGTTGTTTGATGATGCTTAACTGATACTCCCTCCGTTCGGAATTAGTTGTTGCAAAAATGGATGTATCTAGACGTATTTTAGTTCTAGATACATCCATTTCAGAGACAAGTAATTCCGAACGGAGGGAGTATATTGGTTGTTTTGTGAGATTTGCTTGTCCATTTGGTTGTTGTGGTCTCTGCATCAATTTTTTTAGTGTAATAGAAATATTTATATGATGTATATTATATCAGTATAGTATGTAAATAAAATATAAGAAGGTACCAAACAAACAAACTTTTTATTTTCACTTACATTGAGCCAACTAAGTTCTCAATGAACATTAGAGCCGATATCATTACTTCAAAACCCTGTCAAAGTAATCCATCGAAAAAAAAACACTTACCACTCTACAATTTGTAAGGCTGCTTTTACCATTGTAAAAGATCACTTTTGTTGAAGAAGCTATTTGAGCTATATCTGTAATATGGAAGTTGGACAATGTCTTCACTTGTCCGTCTAACGGTGCCCTCACCGACTGGGCCATGAATGAGTAATGCCTCTGGACGATATGTCTGCCATGCAGGTTTCTTTCGCATCAGTGAGCGATTTATTAGCTCGCCCCATGATAGCATATTGTTGATCTGATCCTTGTAAACCTCTTCAAAATCATGACTGGGTGCACCTACAATGCATTGGATGGTTCGTCCTGCCTGCTAGGAAACAAGTAGATAATTAAAAAGTAAATTCTCAACTGGATGGCATCTCCACTCTGCTTTTGATGCGTTCCTACATCATAGTTTGGCATTCTGTATAATCCTAGATTGTCATGAAGGGTTGCACATATCCGTCCAGGTTACTCGGTGTTACAATTTGACGCTGAGTGCCAACATTAGCGAAAGCTCTGTATAAATACATGATTGGTTTTGTCTTCAGAATTGGAGACAAATAAAAATTTACCACTCTAGAAAAGATGACTTCGGTTGGAGAAGCTACTTGGATCTATCTATAATCGACCTTATGGGGAAAAGGTTGATAACAAGACTTTTAAGAGGAGGTTGATGTTTCATTAAAGTAAAGACAACTAAGCAAAAGATCAGATATATGCATGATATTACCAAGAAATGTTGGGTTTCTCCTTAATCAGAAACACACAAAGATTGCTGCTAGGTGAGAGTAGCTGCAGGTCTGCAATCCGATACGGCTGGATTGGGACGCGCATTATTATACTGTCATACTGACCGATGAGTAAATGTTTGTCGCTTGCAAGCAAAGCAAGCATAACACTAGTGTAGCTCTCCAACACAGTGAGTGAAAATATGTGCTTCGGGAAAGATTTCTTTTTCATGAAATCATGATTGTCAGCCTACGGGTAAGGACAGGCGCAAAGGTGGCTCGCATCTCGGCTTCGCGCCCGACAGCGATATCACCAACTTGGCCATGAGCGAGTATCGCCTCCATGACGATATGACCACCATGTAGGTACCTTTCGACCGATTTATTAGCTTGCTTCGAGTAAAATGCACAGAATCATCACTTGTTTCATAGCTCTCAGAAAACTACCACTTTACAAAATGTGACACTGTACACCACAACGAAATTTTGACAGTGGCAAAACACAGAGAACTGAATAATGAACCCGTTTTGACGTGGCCAATCACGCGCTGGCTATGGTTGTGCTAAGCAGGTAATAATTGATGAGCTTATTGTTTACTGAAGCATTAGTGTTAACTGAATGTGGTACTGTTAACTGAATTTGCTTGTGTTAATTGAATGTGCTAGTGTTAACTCAATGTGCTCGTGTTTACTGAATGTGGTCTTGTTAAACTGAATCTGCTACTATCAACTAATGTGCTTGTGTTAATTGAATTAGGTACTATGTTAGCTGAATTTACTTGTGTTAACTGAATGTGGTACTGTTAAACAGAATCTGCCACTGTTAATTAAATATGCTATTGTTAACTGAATTTGCTTGTCACTGGTGGAAAAAGGGCCTTTGGTCGCGGTTCGCAACTGCCATTAGTCGCGGTTGCGCAACCGCGACCGAACGGGCGCGACTAAAGGCCCCACCCTTTAGTCACGGTTTCTTAAGAACCGCGACTAAAGGCCCGTCCACGTGGGCGCCAGGTGGCCGTCGGGGCGGAGGACCTTTAGTCGCGGTTCTTCTGGCCAACCGCGACTAAAGGCCGCCGCAGGTTTAGGGTTTTAGCCCCCCCCCCCTTAAACCTGTTTTCTGTTTAATATGTATTGTTTTATTTCTTTTGTGCTTTATTTTAATTTTGAAGGAGTTTCACATATTCTACGGTACTACATACATGCATATGAATGTACAATTTCAAACAAATTTGAAATTAGAACCAAAAAGAATTCAAGAGGAATATACAATATATATTCAATATCATCGGATGACCATATACAATTTTGAACAAGTTTCCATACATAATTTAATGCATATAAAGTTCTACGTCCTCGTAATGGTGTTCTCCTTTAGGATGGAGGACTTCCCTCCTGAACCATCCAGCTAGTTCCTCTTGAAGTGGTCGGAAGCGAGCTTCTGGACTAAGCATCATCCGGAGGTTATTCCTCTGAGCATTGGTATCACTCGGAACCCGCTCAGAGGTGTATCTCCGGATCATCTCACAGACATAGTATGCACATAGATTGGTCCCCGCTGGCTGAATATCCTCACCAATCTTAGCCTTTGCCCTTTTGAAGTCTAGCTCTTTTTTGAATTCACCGACCTTTGTATCTACGAACCGTCTCCAAACCCTACGAGGCAAAGAAAATTAAATGAACAAGAGAGTTATTAGTTACTTGATATTAGGAAATGAACGAAATAGGCCGATCGATATAGAGCGCAAATGAATGAAAATAATTACTTCTGCAGCATTCTTCTCATGTCAACCCAAAGCTTTGGATCCTTATTCAGAGAGTCGTGGACGAGACATTCTGAGGTGTCAACTTTAATTACTAGCAGAATCCAGTGGAACCTGCGGACACGATACATGCATAGTATGTTATGCATAACTCATCGATTAGCCGGCCACATACCATGCATGGAGTAAACAAAAGAGAATGTGCTCAAGACAGAACACTCACCCAAAATGGTAAGGAAATATAATATCACTTTTGAGTTCCTGCTTTGTAAGAAACTGCCACAGGTCTGCCTCCATGTCGGCGGGGTGATGCTCCAACACATATCCATTAACGATGTGTGGGTCAATGAACCCAACATCATGGATGTTTCTTACTCTGCATTCCTTAATCTTCATTCTGCATGTATAATAGCGGACACAACAATATAGTTAGGACATATATATAGTGCAGGCAATATGAACGAGATGGGGTAGAAATAAATCACTTACAGAACGTAGCAACTGATGATAGATTTGTCGAGCTCGCGCAGATTGAAAAGCTGGAACAATTCACTCAGATGAATTTGTACATAGTAATGTTTGAAGTGATGCTCATATCTAACTTCCGCATAAATATATTCTTTGGCGTTTTTATTTTTTATGTAACCCTTGTACCATTTCAGCAGACCTTTCATTTGTGGAGGTAGATCCTCTTCCTGCGCAGGCTCGACGAGAGGCCCATTCTTCACATATGTAATTACTACCTCCTTCACTGGCGCCTCATCAAGGCCTAACAGTTCACGAAGAGTAATACCTAAGTTGGCCGCTTGTTCTCTGGCACTCGTTACAGTCAATCCATGTGCTGCCGCAGCTGCTATGATATCGGGGTCATCCGGACCGGCGGCTTTCACTATAAGCAGGGCAATCGATTGTTTACTTTGTTCCCCGAGCTGGGCAACTCGTTTCCCGCTTTTTTTACTTTCTAATTCCGTTTTCTCGGCCTCCTCCAAGGCTTTGTTCTCCTGGTTCTCCGCCCGCTCTTTCTTCTCCTTCAACATGAGTGCCTGCCTACGAAGTTCACGTGCATAGTCGTCAGGCAGATTCTTCGCGGCTTGGGACGGTGTGCTCAAAAATGACTTAGCCCACTTCTTTTGCTCATCAGAAAATACTGGCTTGGGCTCGGACTCTCTTTTCTTCTTGCAGTCCGCCTTCCATTTCTCATGATCAGCAGCCGCGGCCGCGGCAGTTTTCTCGGCACTACGTTCCCAAGGCCTTGTGGGGAGAGGCTTCAATGATGGCTCCGGTACCTTTGTGGTCTTAGGTACATAAGGGTCCGGGTTAATAATCTAGGACTGCTTCTGCTTCTTTGCCGGAGGTGGATTGGGGGGCGGCGTCTGATCACCCGCCGGACGAGGACTGGGGGGCGGCGTCTGATCACCCGCCGAACGTTGTGGACTGGGGGGCGTCGGCTGACGTGACGGAGGTGTAGGTGAACCGCCACCACCGTAGGGGGGTGGACTTGTTGTCCTTGGCGCCTCGCCTGGAAACTTGATAAACTTCTTTTGCCATAGAATGAAATGGCGCTTGACATCTCCAAGTCTTTTCTCCCCTTCAGGTGTAGCAATGTCAATCTCCAGGTCCTCAAACCCTTGGACTATGTCCTCCACCGTGACACGAGCATAGCCATCTTGAATGGGGGTGTTGTGGTGGAGTGCTCCAGGTAAACATGGTAAAGCACTGCCGATGGCTACCTTCACGGACATGTTCCCGATAGGATAATACAAATGACATTCTTTCATCTCCTTTATATCGTCCACGGGGTAGCGAGGAGGCTTCGGTGCAGTAATTTCGACCACCAAAGGCTCCGGTGCAGTAATTTCGACCACCAGAGGCTCAGGTGCAGTAATTTCGATCGTCGGTGCATCTGCACCAGCCGGTGAGGCCTCCGTGGAAGCCACACTGCTTCTCCGCTGCTGGCTTCTGAGATCCGCTGGATGATCTTCATGCTGCGCCCGAGCTGCATCTCGTTCGGCTACTAGTACACTCACGGTTTTCTTCATCACATCCACCTCCGATGCCAACCGCGCCACAACATCTGCTTCCCGATCCATCTTTCTCTTCCGGCTTCTGTAACCGTACGGGTCATCGTTCTGGGGGAACCCTATTTTCCACGGAATGTGCCCCATGCCTCGTACACGTCCTCCGTGTTCAGGATTCCCGAGGGCTTTTGTCAGCGCGTCATTCTCTCTGTTGAACTTGATCTTCCCCTCTTGAGCATCCCTCATTGCGTCAATAAGGGCTTGGGTGGGTTTAATTATTTTGCCCCGGTAAACACAGTCCCCTGTCTCCGGGTTCAGCGTTCCCCCATGCCCGTACCACCAGCTTTTGGCCCTTGGGTCCCATCCCTCCGTACCTGGACGGATTCCTCGCGCCCTCAGCTCGTTCTCCATCTTCTCCCACCTAGGCTCCCAAAGGCGATACCCTCCTGGCCCCATAATATGATTGTACTCCTTCTTAGCCGCATTTTCCTTATTTTTTTTCGATATTTGAATGAACTGCTCCGATTTCTTTTGCTTCACAAATTCTGGCCAATCATGTTTCAGTTTCTCATATTGTCCTTTGAAATCCGGAGTCTTGTTCTGCTTGACAAAGTCATGGGCTAGATTTTGCTTGAATTTCCGGAATGCGTCGGCCATCTTATGAAGAGCGAACTGTTTGACTAGCCTCCTCCTCTCCTTGTTTTCCTCAATCTTGTTACCCTCCTCATCGAATTTTTTGTATTCCGGAGGTAGAACGAAATGTTCCATAAGCTTCTTGAAGCAATCTTTTTTTGTTCTCTTATCGACAAAAGTGAAACCATCAATTCGTGCCTTCTTTGGCTCATTCCACTCCTGGACGGTGATCGAGACGTTGTCTCTAACAATGGCTCCGCATTGGCTGACAAACTTGGTGGCGTTCTTGCGGGGCTCCAGCGGCCTGCCGGTTGCACTGTCGACAACCTCGATGGTGCATGTTTCTCCTTGTTTCATCGTCTTGGTTGCGCCACGCTTTGACGACGTACTCGATTGTTTCGACGATCCGGCCGAGGGCTAAAATAAGAAAGAGTCGCGCGCGTTAGTACACACATATTTATTCAAATCAGTTAGTTTGTATCACCAGAGGCTCAATGTATATATATACCTCGGCGCCGGAGGTGGTTGCTACTTCCATTTGAAGATCGTCGTTTATCGACGTTTGTTCGGCATCATCTTGCTGACGGCGCCCTTCATCTTCATCATCAAGGTTCAGATAAGAAGAGATATCATCTTCTTCTTCTCCGGTCGGCACATATAGAATATCGCCGTTTATGATGCCGAACATATGTGCTTCACCGTCCGGATCATAGTTGTCCATAATCGGGTCAGCTCTATCGTCCGCCATTATGTCAGTCCTGAAAACATGTAGTAAAAACAAATTAATTAAGTGAAGAAGGGGGGCGGTGGCGGTGGCGGTGGCGAAAGGGCGGTGGCGAAAGGAGGGGGCGAGGAAGGGGTGGGAGAGGGTGTCGCGGTAGAGCGCGAGACGGGGCGGCAGACGACGGCGTCACGGAGAGGGGAGGCGAGGACAACACATTTATAACCCTCGCCGTCCCCTCTCGATCCCTAAAAAAACACCGCGCGCATCGCCGCCCCCCTCGCCGCCCCTCTCCGTATAAACAAATTGTCCGAACAGAGCTTGGAGTAGAGTGGCTAGGGTTTGGCCAGGGATGCGGATGGAGACGAACATATGTGGGGTCGGGATGGCCCATGTGCAGGGCGGGGGGTTTGTTTTTCTTCTGTTTTTTTCTTATGTTTTTCTTCTGTTTGTTTTTTTCTTCTGTTTTTCCTTTTTTCTTCTGTTTTTTTCTTCTGTTTTTTTCTTCCTTTTTCCTTCTTTCTTCTTCTTCCTTTTTCCTTTTAAAATCAGAAAAATAAAACTAATTCATTTTAAAATCTTAAAAATACAATTATATATCAAAAAAATCAGAAAAATAAAACTAATTCATTTTAAAACCCCTTGAAGGTTTGACAAAAGGTTTGATACATCATTCAGTTCATCGACCAAATACAAAGTTTGGTACAATAAATTATTACACATCAATTCTTCCCTTGTGTCCCTGCTTGCTTACGATTGTGCCGTATCCATGGAGCATCCTCATCATTTAACTTAATGCTTGGGTCAATGTTCACTTTGAAGGGCGGAATTTCACCAAACATATTATAATCTTCTGACATGTCTGTCTTGTCCTCCACTCCCACGATGTTTCTTTTCCCTGAAAGAACAATGTGGCGCTTTGGATCATCGCATGATGTACTGATCGTTTTCTTATCTTTCCGTTTCCTCGGTTTGCTACTCATGTCCTTCAAATAAAAAACCTGAGCGACATCTTTGGCAAGGACGAATGGTTCGTCAAGGTAACCAAGATTGTATCATTTGTATCATTTGTCTTCCCATACACGCCCAAGAAGCTTAGGAGGTTCACGCAAATATTCTTCGTAACGTGCATCACGTTGATTGCAGAGCGGACATCTAGGACTTTCCAATATTCTAGCTCCCAGAATATAGATTTCTTCTTCCACATGGCTGCGTGCCCGTCAGCTCCCTTCGGAACTGATTGTCCGCCAGGACCCTTTCCAAAGATGACTTTCAAATCCTTGACCATATCAAATACCTCAGCACCAGTGCGTTCCGCAGGCTTCGGCCGGTGATCTGCCTTGCCGTTGTAATGCTTGCCTTTCTTTCTTACTGGATGAATTTTCGGAAGAAATCGACGATGCCCAAGGTACACGTTCTTCTTACAATTTGGCAAATGTACACTTTCAGTCTCATGTAAGCAGTGCGTGCATGCATTGTATCCCTTATTTGACAGTCCCGAAAGGTTACTAAGAGCAGGCCAATCGTTGATGGTTACGAAAAGCAACGCTCGTAGGTTAAATTCCTCTTTTTTGTGCTCATCCCACACACGGATACCAGGTCTGCCCCACAGCTGTAAAAGTTCATCAACTAATGGCCTTAGGTACACATCGATGTCGTTGCCGGGTTGCTTCGGACCTTGGATGAGCACTGGCATCATAATGAACTTCCGCTTCATGCACAACCAAGGAGGAAGGTTGTAGATGCATAGAGTCACGGGCCAGGTGCTATGGCTGGAGCTCTGCTCGCCAAAAGGATTCATGCCATCTGTACTTAGACCAAATCTTATGTTCCTTGCGTCAGCTGCAAAATCTTTGAACTCTCTGTCGATCTTTCTCCATTGCGTTCCATCTGCGGTGTGTCTCAACTCCCCGTCCGACTTACGGTCCTCTTTGTGCCATCGCAACAACTTGGCATGCTCTTTGTTCCTGAATAGACGTTTCAACCGTGGTATTATAGGAGCATACCACATCACCTTGGCGGGAACCCTCTTCCTGGGTTTCCCGCCCTCAACATCGTCACCAGGGTCATCGCCTCTGATCTTATAACGCAATGCAGTGCATACCGGGCATTCATTCAAATTCTCGTATTCACGCGGTAGAGGATGCAGTCGTTGATGCATGCATGTATCTTCAGAACCTCTAAACCTAGAGGGCAGACAACCTTCTTTGCTTCATACGTACTGGCGGGTAACTCGTTATTCTTTGGAAACATATTCTTCAACATTTTCAGCAAGTTTTCAAATGCCGAGTCAGCTACACCTGCCTGTGCCTTCCATTTCAGCAAATCCAGTGTGCAGCCCAGCTTTTTCAGACCATCATCGCATCCAGGGTACAACGACTTTCTGTGATCCTCTAACATGCGATCCAAATTCTCCCTCTCCTTTTCAGTTTCGCAGCGTCTCCGTGCATCAGCAATGGTCCGACCAAGATCATCAACGGTCTCATCACGTGCCTCTTCTTCACCTTCACCTTCACCTTCCCCTTCACCTTCCCCTTCACCTGCCCCTTCACCTTCCCCTTCACCTTCAGCATCCTCCATGAAAGTATCACCGAAATGAGCAAGATAGCTTTCATCGATGAAATCATCCCCTTCTTCATCTTCTTCCATTATAACCCCTCTTTCTCCATGCTTGGTCCAACAATTATAGCTTGGCATGAAACCGTGCCGAAGCAGGTGCAGGTGAACTTCTCTTGAGGAAGAGTAACCCTTCTGATTCTTACAGTCAACACATGGACAGATAACAAAACCCTTCTGCTTGTTCGCATTAGCCACTACGAGGAAATCTTTCAAACCCGTAGTGAACTCGCGGGAGAGTCGGTTACCGTACATCCATTGCCGATTCATCTGCATTATTATAATATAAAATATATAATTAACCATCATGCATTTGTTAAAGTAACTAGCTATAAACGATAGAAATTAAACAATGAACAACACACATGCATATTTTATCAATGACACACATGCATGAAAGGTTCAAGTTGCTAACCGCGATCGAGGAGGAACCTCAAGTGTGGCTCCAACACTTCATATCATGTTTGTTTCACGCTGTTGGGCATTTCATCAAACACCTTGTGTGCATAAGAGGAACCAAAAGCAAACCTACACCCCCTTGTGAAGAGAAGTGGCACCAAATGGCTAAGTGAGTGCGGTGAACTGGTATATATAGGGGAGGAGTTTTAGTCGCGGTTGGCCAGGCCAACCGCGACTAAAGGCCTTTGGGCACCTTTAGTCGCGGTTGGCCTGCCCAACCGCGACTAAAGCCCCTCACGTGCACCAGCTGGCCACCGAGCGCCCTGGCCCAAGCCTTTGGTCGCGGTTCGTCTGCCGAACCGCGACTAAAGACTTCATTAGTCGCAGTTCCTACAGTTTTGCGACTAATGGGGCTGGACGGAAGCCTCTTTTTCTACTAGTGTGTGTTGAATGTGCCAGTGCTTACTGGATGTGTTGATGTTTACTGAATATTTTGTAGTTTACTGAATTTGATATTGTTAACTAAATTGCTATTGTAAACTTAATTTAACAGTGTTAGCAGTGATTTGCTATTGTTAACTGAATTGCTGCTGACTTAATTTGATAGTGTTAGTAGTGATTTTCTATTGTTAACTGAATTGCTACTTTCAACTGTATCGTAGTTTGAACTGAATTTGGTAGTTTTAACTACAGTTACTGCTGACAACTGAATTTGCATGGAGGTATTGACAGTGGAGTGATTCGGTGGGTTGATGGTCACTGGCTTGTCATATTTCAGAGGTGCCTAACAAAACTGTGGGAGATGTTTCGTGACCAGAACTATGGCAGGGTGATGGATAGGCAGGCTTACAACAAACAAATAGCCAAACTAGAGAAGCAAAATGAATTCTTGGCCAAGAAATTCAGTGACATGGTTGAGGAAGTTGGCCAGCTTTTTGATTGGCAAGATGGAACGTGCAGCATATGGAACATGAGAATGCAGCAAGGCATGTTGAAGATGTCAAGACAAAGCTTGTAGAGTTAGAGGAGGAGTGCAAACTGGAGCTGAAGATGGAGAAGATGGGGTTGGCCAAGGAGCAGAGGTGCATCCTAATTTCTCATCCAGCTATAATCGAGAACACTAGGAAGGCCATGAAGGAGGTCAAGGAGGACAGGGATGTTCTTCAAGAGGAGAAGAAGAACCTTGAGAGTGTGATTGTTGAATTGCTTAAGGGTTGGCATGATAGCAAGGAGAAGCTTCAGAAGATCAAGTCCATCCTGAAGGAGCGAGGTGGGTGCATGGAGACTAAGTACATATTAGGTTAATATATATAATAGGTCATGGAACACCAAGAAGCTGAAGAAGTTGGTGGTATATTTTGTAGATCTACAGATCTTAGGTTGTAATGCCTAATGCAAACAATGTGGTCAGCTGTTATGCTAGCTAGCAAGCAATCATATGGGTCTTTGTTGTGATCCTTTATGGTCCCTACTGTGTTACCTCTATTATGAATCAGTTGTATTAATTGTTTCTTTTTATGCACTTATGCAAGACAGGAAGAGTATGGAACCTGTTATACTCCAGGTGCATGTTATGGGTCTAGGTTGTGTTGTTTGTTTCAATTTGTATATCACAAGTGTTGTGCAGTGATGTGCTACTTCTATGTGCATTCTGAGTATGCAACTTGTTGTGTTATTTATCATCCATCTTGGAGTACTCTCCATCTTGGCAACCAAGTCTTGTGGTCATCCATCCATCTTGGCAACATCATGATAGATAAGTGGAGTACTCTCCATAAATAGTACACACAAACAATTATCTTGATAGGTAGCATAGTGCATACAACAATAGATAGCACCCAGATTAAACCTGATACATAGTTTATACCATTGCAACACCAGCAATTTAGATAGTTATCATAGTGCTTAAAACGATTCTCACACATAAGTAGGTATCATAGTGCTTACAACAGCAGGAACAAAAGTAGATATATAGCATAGTGCATACAACAGCATTAGATTCGACTAAGTCTCAGCCACTAAGCTCGATGACATAGTCTTCATCACAAATCTCCTTGATCTTCTTCAGCTTGCCCTCATGAATTTCTCCAACTCTGGTAAGCTCAGCAATAGCTATCTCCAGCCTCTTCTTCTCCATCTGCAGCCCATCCATCTCATGCATCACCTCAATCTTGTCCTTCATAAGTTGTTTCTTTTCCTTCTTGTGGTCTTGGAGTTCAGCCTTGAGCACACACATCTCCTTCTTGAGTCCCTGGATATCCCTATCCTTCTTTAGCTCATGCAGCTCAGTCCTCGGGTTCCTGATCAGTTCTCCTTGTGCTTTCTGAATGGCCTTCATATCCTTAATGACATACTACTTCTGGTCCAGCTGCTTCTACAAGCCTTCATTGTCCTTTGACACTATTTTCTTGTAAGTTTGTTGACGATTCTTTTCCACTTGTTGCTTGAGCATTTTTTTAACTTCAGTAAGAAGGTTCTTGTACTGCAGGGTATCATTATTAACCTCCTCTTCAAGCTTAAAGCACTATTTGTGCATGATCAGCCCCTTCCTTGGTTCTAGCAGCACAACAATCTTCATATCTTGTCCAAAGCTTCTGAAGAGCTTTTTTAGTAGCTTTAGGATACTCCATATCAACCCATTAAACATAGCCACAATTGCCAATCTGCAAGGAAAAGAAGTTACTTACAAATGGTGAAATGATTAAGCTAAAGAGAAACATAGTACCTAAGCTACAGAGAAGCACATCAATTAAGCTTCAGAGAAACAAGAAAGTGTATGTATCAGTTAAGCTTCAGAGGACTTTGATACGCCTTCATCATATCTATAATTTTTGATTGTCCATGCCAATATATACTTTTGGCAACATTTATATTATTTTGGGGACTAACATATTGATCCAGTGCCCAGTGCCAGTTCCTGTTTGTTGCATATTTTTTGTTTCGCATAATATCCATATCAAACAAAGTCCAAACTCGATAAAAATTGACACATCCGTAATAGTTTTAGGACGTCCGGAATATATCATTTCGTACATTTAAGACATATGATTAATTTTACTCTATCAATAATGGCAATACAACGATCTTACTCGTATGATATGCAGTTATTGGTGGGGAGTGGAGAATGGAAGGCATAAGACTCACTAGATTGCATGGGGAAAATGATACGCCCAAATAATCAGAGGGGGTCTTGGCTTTCGGGACATGAGGATGTTTAATCAAGCTCTCCTAGCGTGGCAAGCTTGGAGATTGCTAGAAAGACCGGATAGTCTATGTGCGAGATTGATGAAAGCAAAGTACTATCGACGGGGTAACTTACTGGACACCGTATTCCCAGGTAATGTGTCTCTTGTGTGTAGGGGGATAGAACATGGCCTAGAGCTTTTGAAGAAAGGTATGATATGGAGAATTTTCAATGGAAAAATGTAAGGGTGTGGCGGGATCCGTGGATACCGCAAGGTGGGTCACGGCGTCCGTCGACCGAGAGAGGAACTTGCAGGCTCACTAGGGTAGAGCAGTTCCTATTAGCAGATGGGTCCTGGAATGAGGAGAGGCTGAATGAGAACTTCATTGAGGCGGACATTAACGAGATTCTGAAAATAAAGGTGCCGCCAAGACTAACAGAAGATTTTCCGGCATGGCATCCAGAAAAGAATGGTTGTTTTACTGTTCGTAGTGCATACCACCTAGCAGTCTCACATCACATCCAAGAACAAGGTGGCGCTGCGACAAGCACAAGGCTTAATGGGGAGCGACCTGTATGGCGCATGTTTTGGAAAATCAACGTGCCGCAAAAGGTGAAAAATTGTGCATGGAAATTGTTATGGGAAGGTTTACCTACACACCAAGTTAAGAAGCATAGGCACTTGAAGATTGTTGACCAGTGCCAACGATGTGGGTGCACTACCGAGGACAGTTTTCATGCCATTGTTGCGTGTCCGGCGGCGAGGGATGTGTGGGATGCCATGGGTGAGGTTTGGAAGGTCCCAGCGGAGGAGACAATTTTGAACACTGGAGTTGAGTGGTTGTTCGACCTGCTTGTTACTCTCAGGGAGGAAGAACGTACAACGGTCCGTACAAGGGTCCTCATGATCATATGGAGAAATTGGCAGATAAGGAACGACACTCTGCATGATAAAGTCCTGGCTCCTGTTGAGGCAACACATAAGTTTATGCTCAGTTACATGTCGTCTTTGGAGCAGATTAAGTTGAACGATGGGAGAGACTTGGTGAAGGGAAAAGGTCATGCACAATAAGAGGGCGCCATGATCAGAAAACCGCGCATTCATCGGGTGAAGGAGCAAATGCCATGGCCACCACCACCGGCGGGCTAGCGGTTTCCATGGATGGATCCTTTGGAACATGTGACAATGGTGCTGGAGCAGCCATGGTAGTAAGAGATAACAATGGGGGGCATTTACTATCTAGATGATGGTATATTCCCCATTGTTAGATGCATTTGAAGCTGAACTAGTGGCGGTCAGAGAAGAAGTTAAAGCCGTATTCGTGCATATACCTCTTTGTTGTTCATTGTTCAGACTGATTGCGCTGCAGTTGTGAAGGTGCTGAATGAAGCGGGACTTACCAGATTATACATGGGCCATATGATAGAGGAGATTAAGGAGTTGTTAGAAGATATGGAGCATATTCTTATGTGTATTGTCTGTGTGTAGAATAGGGCTGCAGACCGACTAGCTTTTTTGTCGAGAGTGGAGCAACGAACCGAGCTGTGGTTGCAGGTCGCCCCAGATGCTCTCATTACCTTACTGGCTACAAATTGTAATCCTATTACTTTATATATAAAGCTCCCTTTTCTACCAGAAAAAAAAATACAATACCTTCTAAAAAAACAATACAATGTATCATCGTTCATACCCAATCTAAATTTTTCTCAAATTGTTTTTTACAGTGTTATCAGAAGGGGAAAAAAGATGCACTAAGAACAACTT
>NC_057794.1:592652022-592670766 GCF_018294505.1 Triticum aestivum
CCCCCCCCGCGTCGTCTCCTCTGAGGCGACTCGGGGGTTGCCCTAACCACCGCCGCCGCCACCCCTCCCTCCCCCTTCCCTACCCTCCGCCGTCGCCCGAGGTGCCCTCCGGCACGCGCGCGCGACACCGATGAAGGTGGCGGCGGGGATCTGGCGGCTTCACCAGCGTGGAGGGCCTAGGTAGCCGGGGCGGCGGCCCTGGATCTGGCAAGGCAGCGGCGCCTGGGCGGCAGGCGCGGCCGCGGGTGTGGGTCTTCGTCCTCGGCCGCGCGGGCGGCAAACGACGGGGGACGCGGTGCATGGTCGGTGGGCTGCTCCGGCGGCCCTCTGACCTCAGATCTGAAGGTTGTTTCTCCTCTTTCCTCTAGCCCGCTCACAACCTGTGCTAGCGCTGGTCTTTGCCGTTCTGTTGGTAGCTGGTTGCGGTGGTGTCCGTCGGGACCGGGAGAAATCCCTGGTTGGTGGCTCCGACCACGGCGGTGGCCAGGCCCTCGGGCGCGGCTCCCCTTCTTGAAGGCACTGTCGAGATCCCCTCTTCCCACCCCTTCCCCTCCATTCCAAGGTTAAATCCTGTAATCCCTTGCGGATTCGGCGGCGGCGGCGCTCGGCGTCGTAACCTCCCTGGGGGCGTCGTCTGGTTAGAAGGGCGTAGGTGTGCGGTGCTAGATCCGAGGTTTGCAATTGCAGCGGGGGTCCGTGTGACAACGTGGTTTCCAGAGATGTCGGGCTTGCCATTTTCTGTTTGGTGCTTGCTGGCCGTCCCTTGTTCGCCGGTGCTCGGCTCCCTTGAGCCTGGGTGGAAGAGGAAAGGGTTCCCCTTCCCGGCAACAAGACTCGGCAGCTCAATGAGCACCAGGGCCATATCCCTCGCATCCTGTGCATGTTCTGTTTCCCTGTTGTTTCGCCGCAAGCTCGATGCCTCTTCAGCTCCGATGTGCCGTTTCCTACAGCTTACTCTCTTCTTGTTTGGACACATGCGGTCTGTGCTTAAATGCCCAGTGAGGTATGCCCGTTGCTACGACACGGATGCGAGCAAATGTTCTGTGTCTGCTACCCCAAGATCGTGCCTTTCCTTGTTCTAGGGTGAACTCATCCCTCGCTCGACGGTGCGGCGTCCTTCGAGCCAGGACGAGGGGGTAGGGACCCTCTTCGGTGAGGGATAAGGAAGGTGTGGTATCTTTCTGGTCCAGTGCAGGAGTTTTTGGCGTGTTTGTGGCCAAGGCAGTTGGCAATGCCATTGTCGCTGATGTTTCCTTAGGCGTCGGTGTTTCGAGCTTCAAGGGAGGTCCTTTCTCCAAGCGGTTCTTCATCTCTATCTTGTTTAGGTGCTTGTAGTTTGGGATTGTGTTGTAAGCTGTATATTCAGCACCCATGTATCTTTGGGTCGCTCTTGTTTTATTTTCTTTGTAAGTGGCGTTGGGCTGCTCTTGTTGGTTGTAATTCCTGGCCGGTTGATGGCTTTGTTAATTCAAAGCCGGGCTCATTCTCGAGCCTTCGTTCTAAAAAAAACTTCAATGAGGCGACCCAAACGGACGGCGATTTCTTCCGCTTTTTGTCCGTTTGAGTTGGCCGCCCGCCCGGCGTCCGCCCTATTTTTGATATGGGTCGGCAGCGCGCCCAACGCGCCGACCCGTATGTGCCGGCGTGGCCGGTTGGCCGGCCAATTTTACATTGATTTGCATTCAAACATATTGCCAAATAACATAGTTTACCGAATAAAAATATTATAGTTTTACAAGCCAAATACAAATAAAAATGTTTCACATAGTTTTGGAAACAAGTAAAAGAACATACATCTATTAGTTGCCAACATGAGCCCACATATGCTCAACCAAATCATTTTGCAGTTGCACGTGAGTTTCCCAAGCACGCATGTCTTGATGTAATTGGGTGAACTGTTCAAACGTGTCGCTCCTTCATGCTTAGGCACAACATTCTCACCCTAAAACTGAAACCCTTGATCATACGGACGTTCCGGGCGCTCGTCTTCTACAATCATATTGTGCATGATCACACAAGCAGTCATCACCTCCCACAGTTTCTGCGTGCTCCAGGTATTAGTAGGATACCGAACGATGCCCCATCGAGACTGCAAAACACCCAAGGCACGCTCGACATCTTTCCTAGCACTCTCTTGCTCTTGGGCGAATCTTTTCCTCTTCTCTCCAACAGGGTTGGGTATTGTCTTGACAATAGTGGTCCACTGAGGATAGATACCGTCACCCAGGTAGTATCCTTTGTCGTAGTTGTGGCCGTTGACAGTAAAGTTCACCGGTGGGCTGTTGCCTTCGGCAAGCCTAGCAAACACCAGCGAGCGCTGAAGCACGTTGATATCATTATGTGATCCAGCCATGCCAAAGAAAGAGTGCCAGATCCAGAGATCTTGAGACGCCACGGCCTCTAGTATGACAGTGCAAGCCCTGACATGGCCCTTATACTGCGCTTGCCAAGCAGAAGGGCAGTTCTTCCACTCCCAATGCATGCAGTCTATACTGTCAAACATCCCTGGGAAACCCCTACTGGCATTCATCGCCAACAAACGGGTTGTATCTTCAGCTGTCGGCTCTCTCAAGTACTCAGGGCCAAACACAGCAATAACAGCCTTGCAGAACTTATACAGGGACTCTAGGCATGTAGAGTCGCTCATACGGACGTACTCGTCAATGAGATCACCGGGCACTCCGTATGCAAGCATTCGGATGGCGGCAGTGCATTTCTGATAAAAGGAGAAACCAATCTTGCCGACGGCATCCTCTTTGCACTCAAAATAGTCATCATAGCCGACCACCCCCTCTCTAATACGATTGAAAAGATGCCTACTCATACGGAAACGGCGGCGCAATTTTTTATGTTTGAACAATGGGTTTGTTGTATCAAAGTAGTCCTTCCAAAGAAGGAAATGCCCGCTCTCTCGGTTGCGATTCAACGCCGGAAGGTGGCCCGGAATGGAGCCATGGAACAACGGCCGCTGGCTGTTGAGGTGGTGATGGACCAACACGGCAGCCAATATCTCCTCTTCATCGTCGGACGACGAATCGTCAGAATTGCAAAGGAAATTGTGAAAAAAGAACTCGTCGGCGGAGTCCATTTTGTACCTTGGCAAACCGCCGAACAGCTTGCGGGGGTATAGTGTATAAATATCTTTTGCATGAAAGTTTGTGGTGTGATCATACGTGTAACTATTCATGAATCTTAAATGTTTCAGCCGGCTTGGACCAACGAGTTGCTAGAAAGTGCCTTTTTTTAGTTGGCAATTTCAATTTTTTTTTGCTTCAAACTTCATCATTTTAAAAAATACCTAGAAAATCGTATATGTGCCCAGTAAAGATCTGGGGAAGTTCCAACCGATTTGGACCAGTGGTTTGTGAGAATTTTGCTTCCTTTTCTAGTTCATTCTTGCCCTCTTAACATACTGCTAAACTGCAGTGAGCCACTTCGTTTATTTATCAAGGCATCAAACAGTATAACAAATTATTTATCGAGGTATTACACAGTATAAAGAAAGTGACTACTAAGATTCAGTAAATTCTATCTTCAGCATAGTACTTTTCTTCATACACTAATACTATTGTTAAAAGAAATTAAGACCAATGCTGATGACCGACGCCTCTGAAAAGTTCCCCCGTGGTGTTTTCTGTATGAAGTTGTCTGTTCTCTCCATTCTCTATCACTGCCAGCCAAATTTACAGAGGGCTATGCAAATTTAAAACCTGAAGGATATTTGAGATTTAGTATCATACTTTCACTATGTCCCAGCTGACAGCTAAAATATCCAAGGCCTGAAATGTAGTAGTACTAGAAGATTAAGAGTGTTATTGTGAAGACATCAAGACTAAACGAACTCCCAGTTTTGCTTGTCATTGTACTCGTGAAGATACTCATCGGCTTTGCTCTCTATGGGCTGAGGAAAAGATATGGATTTTTCGAAGATGATGCTTGGGTAGAGCATAGATATGCAACACCATTGGAGATGGCACTAAAGACAGTTACAACCATAGCAGGCTAAGATGAGCATTTGAATAACCTGGTGGGTGTATCTAATGATTCCTTTTGATGGCTGTAAGAAATCAATGTTGGCTTGCTAGACTAGAATGATCATACAAGAGGTCAGAAAAGAGTATCATCATTCAATCAATATTGGTTCATACATTACATGGCTGTGACTGGATTTAAAGTTACATGCAGGCATCTTGTAACACTCCTGATCTTCATTCCCTCGAAAGATTAATGCTACATGAAACTGTACTGCTAAGTCACAAAAACTGAATTATCTTGACACACTGGGGCAGTTAGAGAGCAATCATGCCTTACTTGTTACAGAACACAGCAGAGTAGCCAAATAGTCATCACCCTTTCCACACAAGCACGTTTTCAGCTATGCATCAGACAAACGAAATACAGTGTGAGCAAAGAGCTCACACATACTTAAACAAACAAAGAACCAATCAACTAACTTGCCAAGGGAGACCCAAATAACATCAACATAGTACCATACCACTTGAGCCAATATTCTCACTGATAACTCAGTCTTAACTTTTAAGATAGCACTTTTCACCAAGCATCACAGCTAGTTCAGCCTTACCATAACGTATAATCGCACTGAACATGACAGATAATTTAGTCTAACAAAGCCGCAGTGTCCAAACAGAGCAATGGCAAGATGGCAACTACATAAAGTGCTGGGGTTAGTCACTATGCAACTAGCTGCCCTCAAAGTTCCACATTGGGCATCAACGCGGCCATCCTCTTGTTAAAATCATCCTTCTCAGCTGGTGTCATCTCCTTCTTGCCATCAGGCACATCCAACATAGACATGTAGCCATAAAGGAATGCTGGGCTATACATCATGACTAAATGGTACCATTTTGCCCTGCGATAGAAGCGCCTGCAGGGCAGTACAAGAGAGATCAGAGCCCTTGTAAACCAAGACTGTAACAGGCATATAGAACAATACCGGGCTCAAGATCATACCAGACAGGGTCCTCGGGTTTAGGCTCCACATGGGATGAGAGGTGCTTGATCAGGCCCTTCTGATTTCCTATCTTGTCCCTGTTTTCGGACATCATGCAGTAGAGCTCCTCTTTGACCTGCTGGATCTCAGCTGAGTGAGTTGCGGCCGCCTTCTGCATTGTTATTGACAGAGCAAGACAGGGAGAAACCGCATTAACCCAAATCAGGAACAGATCAATATCGAAGTTTATCTCAGAAGTAGAGCAGGTATATATGCTTTATGACAGCAGTAGCACTCAAAAAAAATTCCAAGAGGCGTGCAATCAATCAATTGGCAAACAATGCAACAATAATGTCATTCAGCACTTGAGTCTGACAGCATGCACTAGCACCCAGCTAAATTCAGTCAAGGATGCAAGTAAATTAAGACCAGCAGCATATCAAGCGAATTTTATGAACCCAGGATTATTATGCCTTTCTTTCAGATTCAGATTGTAGCATTTGGTAAACGAGAAGGAAAAGCTAGGTTGCTAATTAAACATGCAGAGTACAATGGAATTTACACAGGAGGTTAGGAAGTCAGATAGATCAGGGGAGACCCTGAACTTAAGTTGATTTAAATCCTCCTTAATCATAGCAGCCCGCCCTTCCAATGTAGGAGTCACACCATCAAAGTGTTTCTAGTTTCTTTGCTTCCAGATATTCCAGGCAGCCAGGTACACAATTTCTTTGAACAATTTATGCGGCCAGGTAGTAGCAGTATTGCTCATCATCTCAGGTAGATCCCTTTGTGGTATCCCAGGTAATATGAATATGAATGGTATTCCAACAAGAAGCACTGAATGTGCAAGCAAAGAATAGGTGTATGGTGGTTTCTTCGACGTCATCATCACACAGCAGGCAAGAAAGATACTCTCAAATATCAAAGCGCCTCCTCTTAAGCATATTCCTAGTGTTCAGTCTATCCATGAGCCATAACCAAGTGAAAACCTTGTGTTTCATGATGCACTTGGATTTCCATATGCTAGTCAGAACAGGGGAGGGTTGTATTTGCCTGAAGCAGATTCTATAATACTTATGTGGCCTGTATCGTACATCCCCCCAACATAAGATCCAATAATCAGGACTCCAAGGCCCGAGCCGCACACTGTTCAATTTGATTTGGAGGTCCTGAAGCCTCCAGATATTAATTCAAGGCCTGAGCCTCCAAGGATAGAGGCTGGTGAAAGTTGTGCAGATGGTCCTGAGGATCCATGAATTGCTGGACTGAGAGATACTCCTGATCAGCAAACCATCTTGTTCCCAGGCATCCTTCCAGAATAGAACAGTGTCACCGGCATGCACAGGCCAGCAGGGGAGAATCCACATTACTCGGGTTAGGGTTAGGGTTCCTACGATGGGAGCAAACAAGGGGCGAAAATATGGCAAATCGGGAGGAAACCGGTCTATGGCCGCCGTCCGTTCGGACGTTGAGGGAGGGGGAGGGGGAGGAGGGGTGCTTACCGTGCTGTGAAAGAGGCGAGAGGTGGTGGGCTGGTTCTGATGCGCCGCCGCGGGGGCCAGCCATGGCCGGAGGGCCCGGCCGCCGATCCGCTGGCAGGTGGTCCGGAGCGCGGTCGCCGCCATGGAGATGAATTGCTTCCGCCGCCGGCGCAAATCGAGACTCGAGACAGAAGAGGAGAGGAAACAAGACAATGGCTCCACGCCGATTTTACATATTTTTCAAAACCTGCTTTACTTTACTTTATAGGGGCTGCTACACGTCAGCCGGCGGATCTTTTTAAAAGATCCGCCGCCTCGCGAGCCGTCGGATCTGACACAAATTTAGCGAGTGAACGTCTTTTCACTACTTTGCAACAAAGAGGTTGTTGCAGAAACATTCGTAACAGAGCTCTTGTTGCGGAATATTTTTGCAACAGAGGTCTTATTGCGGATTTTTTTTGCAACAGAGGTCTTGTTGCGGATTTTTTTTTCAACTAAACGTCTTGTTGCGGTTTTTTTTTTTGCAACAGAGTTCTTTTGCAATGGAGTTCATGTTGCAGATTTGTTTGTTGCAACAGAAGTGATGTTGCAGAAGTGGACGGCGGCCTTGCCGTGGACGGTGGGGAGCGGAGGTCATCTTCTTCATTACCCAATAGCAGTAGGAGCGGGCGCCATCAATCGAGAAGAGGGGGGGAGGAAAGATGGTGGTGGTGGAGGCAGCCGGCGACAACGATGGCGGAGCGCGTGCTCGCCGGCGTCCGCGGCGGTGCAGCTGGGGTGTTCGGCAGTGGCGCGGCTGCAGCACCTCGTCTGGATGAAGGAGAGATGCAAGAGTAAGATGGGATTATCATGGAGAACGATTGGATCCGGTAGTTGTTTCGGGAAGGTGGAGACGTGCGAGCCCATTGACACGTGTCGTGTGCACGAGACGGCGGACGAAAAGAGCGTGATCTGCCGGGTGATTTCAATCATTTCCCTTACTTTATTGATCAAAGTTCACAAAAACAGATAAAACAACCGGATCATGGGGCTGACCCAGCCACACATGTGGCCCCAATTTAGGGAAAGTGCATACTAGCTAGTACATAAGGTTCATAGTTCGACGTCTTCAACTCATGAATAAAAACATATGAAATAAATGTACCGCACCATGATTTTATATCCCTGATCACTCCACCATAGAAACCACTTGATGATTCATGTATGTGTTTAATAAGATTCTTGCAATCCCACGCAATATGAAGCTGTTGTAGTCCAAGTTCTTCTGCTAGAGAAAGAGTTTCTCGACAAGCCACTGCTTCAAGAGAAGATGGATCTGAAAGACATGTATAACAAAAACTGAAGCTCCCAAAAACTCGCCTTGTTCGCTTCTGCAAACTGTAGCTGCGGTACCAAAATTTCCATGTAGAGAAACTGTCGCGTCTACATTAACTTTCACCTTATCCGGAGGTGGAGAAATCCACTTCTTCACTGTTGGATTTAGCTCGACATCTCTTGCAGGACTATAATGTTCATGGCGCTGATTAATCTGACCCAACTCTGCAATAAAGTTCGTCACGAACAGATGAGTACTTAGAGGCTCTGATTAATTCCCTCATGTATGAGCTTCCTCCTTGCTGCCCATATCGCCCAAAGTGTCACTCTCATCCTCACCACAAACACATCATGAGACAAACGATCCAGCATGGTAAATAGCCAGCTTTTAGCATTCGGTTATATATTCTCTATCATCTGGTCTTGATCAACTAGAGCCCACACGCAGCGCGCCATCGTACACTCAACCAAACTATGTTTCCATGAGTCTTCCATTCCACACACACAGCAGGAACAACTAGTAGCCATTTCACATGCATCCTGATGTCTTCCGTGGGCAGCGATTGTCGAGCTAGGCGTCATAGAAACACCCTTATTTTTGTGGGTACATGGATCTTCCAAAGCCGAACCCATGCTTTCTCATTTGCAGAATTGTTTGAAGAACCCGTCCTTTGCTCACGCCATTCTTCTCTTATTTTCTTAGTCTCAACCACCATCTTATATGTTGAACGCGCACTGAAGTTTCCAGAATTTTCATAATGCCAAGACCAGAAATCATACATAGCTCTCAAACAGATAGGTATTTGCAAGATCACTTACACATCACAAGGCAAAAAAAACTTCCTCAATACGCTGTATGTCCCACCTTGCGTTTGACATATAAATAAGTTCTGAAACCAACTGTGGTCGGTTATTAATTCAGCAAAGTAGTGGCCTCAACGTACCATCTCTAGGTGGGCTTTCATTCCATATGCTAGTAGTAGCTCCATTAGCAATGCGCATAATAATTCCTTGCTTCATTATGTCCCGTCCCTCAAGTATAGATAGCCAAATTTGTGATGAGTGATTTCCCAACTGGGCATCAAGTATAGACCCACTTGGAAAGTACACTGATTTCAGTACTCGAGCACTCAAGGACTCAAGATTCTCTAGTATCCTCCATGCCTATTTTGCGAGCAACACCAAGTTGAAAATTTCAAAGTCTTTAAAACCAAGCCCTCACATATAACGGGGCATAGTCATAATATCCCATGTCACCCAGTATGGCTTCTTTTGTCCCTGATTACTGCCCCACCAAAATGCTCTAATTGCAGATGTTAGATGCTCACACAAACATCGTGGTAGCTTGAAACATGACATAGAGAAAACCGGGATAGCCTGGGCCACAGATTTAATCAAAACATCCTTACCAGCTGCTGACATAGTTTTCTCCATCCATCCACGTATCTTACTCCATGAACGGTCCTTTAAATCTTTAAAGGCCCGGTTCTTTGATGATCCTACATCAGTAGGCATACCCAGATACTTCTCATTGAGTTTTTCATTTGGTACCAATAGTTTCAATTTAACTTGTTCCCTCACTATCTCTGGGCAACCCTTGCTGAAAAACAAGGCATATTTCTCCTTATTAATTCGTTGACCAGAAGCCCTATCATATGCTTCTAGCAAAAGAGACACTTCTTCCGCCCCTCCTAAACTTGCTTAAAAACAGTAGGCTGTCATATGCAAACAATAAGTGATTCAGTGGCGGTGCCGATGGAGCCACTTTAATGTCTACGAGACTAGATGACTGAACTCTAGATTTTAAAAGGCACGAAAGGCCCTCTGCTGCCAGCAAAAATAGATAGGGTGAAATTGGATCTCCCTATCGAATGCCATGAGTTGGTTTAAACTCCTCAAGCTTCTGCCCATTAAATAACACTGAGAAACATATAGAGCTGACCATACTCATCACAATATTGACCCACCTCTCTGTGAATCCCGGTTTTAACATAATAGCACACAAATAAATCCACTCAACACGGTCATAGGCTTTCATCATATCCAGCTTGAGTGCACATGACTTATGTTTTTGAGCTTTGTTCCTCTTCATGAAGTGTAGTCATTCATAACCAACAATAATATTATCTGTGATAACTCGACCAGGAACAAACGCAGACTGTTCTTCAGAGGGCCACACCGATTTTACATACCCGAGTGACAAGCCCTGGCAGGCTCCCATTGTGGGCCTACTATAGGCCTCAAAGGTTTCATATAATAGTTTTCTCATTTTCCTTTTTATAATTTTATTTTAGCTTTTAGCTACCAGTTAATATGTAAAAAAATTAGCTACCTTTTTTTAATCTTTTAGTAGATTAGCCAACAACCCCTAAAAAGGTAATTTAGCCAACACCTATAAATCATCATGTTAGTTCATTTGGCCAAATATGCTTGATTCACCCAGTGCATCGTGCGCCCATCCATTTACTGGTTTTTGTGATTCCTTTGGTTTTTCCTGGGATGGGATAGCAGGGCTATTATAGCTATAGGATTTCATGACATCTTTGTAGTCAATTTATAGCTACATGAAATTTAAATAATGTTCTAGAACTGTGAAAAAAATGTACTTCTTAAAGAATATGTGGGTTTTAAAAATACTAGTGGATTTTTAAAAAGTTCAAAATTCATTTTGATGTTCATAAAAATCAAGAATATTTTGTTAAAAAACCTTGTATTTTGAAAAAAAACTAGGTGTTTAAGATATCATAGATTTAAAAATTCTCATGAATTCAAAAATTATTCAATTTTTTTTAAAAAATGTGAATCTAAAAAATGTACCAAAAATATTCAAGATATTTTTAAAATGTTTGCAAAAAATGATCACGGATTTGAGAAAATGTTCCCGAATTTCAAAATGCTCACTAATTTGGAAAAAAAATCACGAGCTAAAAAATAAAAAAGATATGTCCCATGCCGCTGCTATTTAATGTAATGCTCCAAGGTTAGTGCACACTAATTTAAATTATGTGATCTTCCAAATTTTCTATGATTTTAGTGATTTTAGGCCTCTGTTTCTAAGATTCCCAAGCGTGTTGGCATGTGGTTATAAAATGATAAATCCATTTGCTCATTTGACCACACATAACATAGATGCACTGGATATCGCAAAAAATGAGCATGAGATGATTAAGGCCGGTATCAACATATGCCAAGTCAACGTACCACTAAGATTGGGACAACAAATTGAGAGTTTTTTTATGGTAATATGTGTCTCTTCATATCATAAAGATTAAAATACAAGTCACATAAAGATCGGCATGATAGAACTGAAAAGACAGTAGAACATCTTTGAGCTTGATACCAATGCCCGTCACATGTCTCCGACACCACCAAGCAGCCACCAAAATAAAAAATGACGGATCACCTTCTCACCCGAGCTCGACGTGGCTCCTCGCTCGGTCACCTCGGGCTTGGAGGATGGGACCTCGGTCAAGTTGAGGACTACACACCATGTCAAATATGTCAAAAGTTCGTTTGGCATCCTCGTCCCGCCTCAAGCCCGAAAAACGTCATCAACATCAAGCACATTAACCAACTAAGTCACTTTCATGCTCAATTTTTAAAATTTAAAATTTTTGTTCAGTTCGACCAAGCATCATATTTGTGTTTTAAAAAGCCGTTTGTTAAAAACAATGTTTATTAAAAACATTTGCTTATTACATTCTTTTTTCCCATGTTAACTGGGGGGCTCTTAATTTCATTTTATAATAAGTGTTTTCTTCTAAGTCGTTGCAAAGTCTTTTTCTACCACTTCTTTCTCAACTTGAGTGTATGGTCAACAGCCCGATCGATAGCCTGGTTTCTCTCTAAAATCGTTCGAGTTTAGTTCGCTAAACTGGTCTGAGAAGCACTCCGCCTTCGGGATAGAAGGTTGAAGCCAAAGGCTAACCCGCTTGAAGTCTTGAGATCGGATGTGTCATGTTAATAAACGACGGAAGCACAAACTAGTTTTAAGACCAATTTCGGATTGTCACCAAAAAACTTGATTTAATGTAGACGTAAAGTTTTACTAAAAAAGTTTGGTTTTCCAAACTTATGGCACCTTTAACCTATTTGTATGTTTTTCTTTCAGGAGACGGAACATCCTCTTGACTGAGGTGCCCTGCGTAATAGTTCAGCTTGGGAAATCTTTCCGACCCGCAGCTCGGCATCTTTCCTGCCGACCTGCACCTCGGCGTTGTTAAAACGTACACGACAGTTCAACTAGTTCCCGAGGAGATGCAATCCTAGGGTCGGCCATATAGCTCAATCCAAGTCTCAGGGGCTACTACATTGATGGTTCAATGCAGAAAATTCAAAGCGCAAAACGGTTTTCGAGGAGATTATGATCTTCAGGTTGGTCGGCCACACCCAACCTGCGTCTCGGGAGCTATTGTGCATCGTGTTTCCGTTCCTAACTATGTTGCCGAGCTAGGAGTTGTTCCTCGTGCCGATTTTGCGAATCAACCTGAGTCTCAAGGGCTACTAGGATCAGCGGTTTTGTTTTATCCTTCAGGTGCATCCCGGATTTTCGGCCGGCACACACCTTGAGAGCTACTGGTTATACATCTCGGCAGCGAATAAATTGCACCAATCCACACAAAAATCAGCTCACGGCCGAGGTGGTGCACCACCTCAGAAGCAATCTGGCGTAAACCTGGGATGCAAGTGGCTGGCTCCATAGAGGGCATTTTCGCCATTAAGCTCGGCTGAACTCCTTCAACTTTTTCAAGACCAAGGTAATCTATGACACCTCGGATGCAGTCTGGCGCTGGAGTTCGGATGCAAAAAAGATGCCTCGGATGTAGTCTGGCGTTGGAGCTCAGATGCAAGAGGACACCGCCGCGTAGGAAAAACTTGAAACCCGAGGTATGGCGTAAAAATAACAAGGCATTGCTAGAGACCAAGAACTTAAAGGGGCTCTCGGATAGCCGACATGTAAACTCTTCGGATTCACCTCGGCGATCCTCAAGATCGAAGATGGGAAGATTTGTTGAACCAGTTTTCAAGACTGGCGACCGAAGACGAAGAATAGTTCAGAGGAACCAAGGAGCGTCCACAACTTGAAGACCGTCTCAGGGGGCTACTGATGGTGTCCCAGACAAGGGGGTACTCACCACATCGTCTCCTGACTAGGTGGGTCGGGACGAGCACCGCCATGGCCACTAATGGGCCACTTTGGGCAGCCCATGACTTATACAAGGAAGATTTTACAAGACTTGGTGATCAAGACAAGGACTCCTCTCCACCAACGTATCTGACTAGGACTCTTCTTATCCTAGGCCTATGGTACATTATATAAGCTGAGGCCAGGCTAGTCGATAGGGGATCTGAACACAATTACTCTCACCTAGCCCTAGAGTTAGAACACAACTTACGATCTCGAGGTAGATCAACTCTGTACTCAATACATCTCCATCAATATAAACAAAAGCAGGACATAGGGTTTTACCTCCATCAAGAGGGCCCGAACCTAGGTAAATATCATCTCCCTTGTTCATGTTACCATCAATCCAAGATCCACAACTTGGGACCCCCTACCCCGAGGTCTGCCGGTTTTCACACCGACATCGATGGAGAGACCACACATATATGGTGCGACAATTGGATCCCTAGAGATCGACTCATGAAGCCCTTCCCTCTGATTTATGCAAACCCTCCCGGACTTGTAGTTGAGCTCATTAATGCTTCTTTGGCTTCATGGAAAGAGGATATTGTGCGCACCTCGTTCACAACTTTTGATGA
The DNA here is from genome assembly GCF_018294505.1 of Triticum aestivum. NCBI lineage: Eukaryota > Viridiplantae > Streptophyta > Magnoliopsida > Poales > Poaceae > Triticum > Triticum aestivum. Next base: position 592,665,532 of record NC_057794.1, read on the forward strand.
TGAATGCATACTGAAAATACCTCTATGCACCAGGAGAATTACGGATTTTTGGGCTTGGGCGGATAACGAACAAGGGAGATTTTCTGTTCGATCAACTTATAATCTAATTATGAAAACCAAGATCCAAAGAGAGGAGTGGCTGGATGAGCGGCAGGGTATATCGAACGGTACAGTTAACACCCAAGGGTGGTCCTCAATTTGGAAGCTCCAAACTCGCTCCAAGCTGAGGGTTTTTACATGGAGGCTAGCTCTCCGGTCGCTCCCAACGGGCGACGTTCATCACCACAGAAACATGACCTTGACACACTCATGTGCATTGTGTGGAGCAGCAAATGATTTGAGACACAGCTTGCTTAATTGTAGTATGTCACGCAGCGTGTGGGCGTTATCGGATGAGCTGATGGTTGAACACATGTGTCAAAACACTAATCCTAGCGCCAAGGATTGGTTGTTTGCTATGAGCGAGTCCGTCTCCCAGATAGAATTTACTAGGATGATCGTCACTCTTTGGGTGGTTTGGAGCTCCCGACAAAAAGCTATACATGAGGATATTTCCCAGAGCCCCTAGTCTACGCACGGTTTTGTGAACTCTTATTGAATGATATTCAGTTTTTGCAGAGAACTACCGGGACAATGCAAGGAACTACTTTGGCTAGACCGAACCACTGGATCCCTCCACTGCCTAGCTACGTAAAGATTGGTGTCGACGCTGTGGTTTCAAGGAGTGCGGAGTTCGGCTCAGTGGGGGCGATATGTCAAGACCAAGAGGGGATGTTCATTGGAGCTTCAACTTTGTTCTCCCCCCGCATAGTTGACCTACCTACCCTCGGGACGCAGCTCTAGTGACTTGATGAAGCCAAGTCTCACCGTAACTTAACCCACTCTATCAGCCGTTCATTAAAGATCCGACGTACCGGATTGATCCATATTTCGAATGAATTTTCTCAAAGTGTTCAGAAAAAATAGAAAAAATTTCAATAAATCATAAATGTTTCGTCTAGTATTATGTGAAAATTTCAATCCATTTGGATGTATTGTTTGCGAATACATATTTTTTATTTATTTGAGCTCAAAAGGCTATTTAATCACAAACCATACATTCAAATGGGTTGAAACTTTACCAGAATACAAAATGAAACATTTATGATTTATTGAATTTTTTCAATTTTTTCTAAACACTTTAAAATTTTCAGTATGAAAAATAGATCAATCTGGTACGTCGGATCTTTAATGAACGGCCGATAAAGGCGACTAAGTTATGGTGAGACTTGACTTCATAAAGTCACTAAAGTTGCGTCCCTACCCTCGAGGCACTTGCAACTCAGGAGGCGTTAGCTCTTGCGGATGACACCTACTCTCAACGGATCTTCGTGGCCTCGGACTGCAAGACAGTAGTTGATGCTATCAGAAGTGGAAGTGTGTCTCCTTAGGGCGAGGTTGTAAGGAGATCATATGTCTAGTTTTCATTCTTGTATCATCAATCACGACTTTTGAACCTCGGATGTTGAGACTCACAACCTTGCTAAGTATGGTCTTATTTTAGGGATTGACCACCACGTGTGGTTAGGCCAATCGGGAAACATTATTTTCGTCCCTGTACATATGGTAACGGCATAAAAAAGTTTAGCGAGGTTGTCTCAAAAAAAAATACTCTATACACCATATATTCGTGCAACAAAACTATACACCCTCTATATCAAGGAACGGAGGGAGTAATATAATACGGTTCCTACCGTGGCTTCCACCCTGAGGGCCAAGAACCTAGCCGCACCAACAACCAACAAGACCAGATCCGCAGGGGCCGTTGACCGAAGATGGCGATGGCGGCTCTCCGATGCACCGCCGGAAGGAGGCTGGCCGGTGGCGGCCGCGTTCTACCGCCGGCGCTCAGCCGGCCTCGCCCCGCCGCTCCCGGCTTGGGCCGCCCAAATCTCACCCAGGTGGTAGTCCGATCTCGCAATCCCTAGTAATCCAGTGCTTTTTTTTAATGAAAATAATATACGTCATCTGTGCCTAACTAAGGCAAATGCCGCAGGCCTTTTCATCGCACGGGAAAGAAGAAGCCGGGAGGGAGGTCCTGGAGCAGATCCAAGAGAAGAAGGAGAAGCTGTACGACCTCATCCTGCGCCACGGCTATAAGCGCAATGACGGCTCCATGTGCTACGCAAACGTCCAGCTCATGCATCATCTCTCCGCGCACATCAAACCTAGGCCCGAAAGCATCGCGTGGTACATATTTTCTTCCAACATACGCCCTTTTTTATTAATTTATCTTTAATATTTTTATTATTAAATAGATGAATTAATAAATGTTTGTTGCATCTCACCTGGATGATATTTAGGCGTTACCTTCCCAATGGACATTAGAGTCGATATCATTACTTCAAAACCCTGTCAAAGTAATATCGAAATAAAAAATTTACCACTCTACAATTTGTAAGGCTGCTTTTACCATTGCAAAAGATCACTTTGGTTGAAGAAGCTACTTGAGCAATATATCTGTAATATGGAAGTTGGACAATGTCTTCACTTTGTCCGTCCAATGGTGAGGGCACCGACTGGGCTATGAACGAGTAACACCTCCGGACAATATGTCTGCCATGCAGGTTTCTTTCGCATCATTGAGCAATTTATTAGCTCGCCCATGATAGCATACTGTTGATCTGATCCTTGAAAACCTCTCCAATATCATGACTGGGTGCACCTACAATGCATTGGATGGTTCGTCCTGCCTGATGGGAAACAAGTAGATTATTGAAAAGTAAATTCTCAACTGGATGGCATCTCCACTCTGCTTTTGATGCAGTCCTACATCATAGTTTCGCGTTCTGTATGATCCCAGATTGTCATGAGAGGGTGGCACATATCTGGCATGGATGACAGGTTACTCGGTGTTACAATTTGACGCTGAGTGCCAACATTAGCGAAAGCTCTGTATAAGTACATGATTGGTTTTGTCTTCAGAATTGGAGACAGAAAAAAATTTACCACACTAGAAAAGATCACTTCGGTTGGAGAAGCTACTTGGATCTGTCTATAATCGACCTGATGGGGAAATGGTTGATAAGACTTTTGAGAGGAGGTTGATGTTTCATTAAAGTGAAGACAACTAAGAAAAATATTAGTTATAGAGAAAAGTATACTTTTCGTCCCTTAACTCTTGTCGAAGTCTAGATTTAGTCCTTTAACTTTAAAACCGGACAAATTGCGCCTCTAAATCTTAATACCGGACAAGTTTAGTCCCTCTTCTTAGCTGCCCCGGTATTGCTGCTGGTTTTGACTGGTTTTCGTCCATGTGGCAGTATTTCTCTCTCCCACTTGGCCCTATCTCTTCTTCCTTCTTCCTATGTCTGTTTGAGCATTTCATCAAACATAGGATGCACGCCTACCATTGGTGGTCCTGCTAGCCACCACCCGTCACCATGGCCGCATCGGGGGCTGCCTACTGGTCGCTCCAAGCCGCCGCAACAGCCCTGGTGACCCCGTACACCTCTCCATGGCACAACCGCTGGCTGCCTGCCAACCTCTGCGCGCACTGCCGTGGGCTGCACCAGCACGAGACAGGAGCTCGCCGGCAACGCAAGCGACCAAGCTGACGTTCGTGCTGTTTTGGAGCTCCCCTTCTGGAAACCAGCGCCGCCTGGTCGACGACGAGATACTCAAACTCCGGATGCATCGAGCTCGGCGGCGTGCGTGTACTGATAGACCTGTGGTGTACCTCCTCGACGTTGTCTGCGGAATGCTCTGAGGGCCTGGACAACGCGCTCCCATCACTTCTGACGTGCAACCACGCGTTCGTCGCCGCCGGTGGTGCTTGCCCTCGAGCTCGCGGCGCTCCCATCCGGGACCGCGTTGGTACGCACGCGCTGGGGCAAGCGCCAGGCCGCGGAGTCGAGGCACCCGGGCGTCGAGCTCTAGCACGTTGCTCGGGAAGCTTCTATGGCCGGTTTGGGTGCGCCCGCGACGCCGGCATGGTTCACGCTATTGTATGCGACCGGCCCGCCGTTCCACCGCTGTATCCATGCCGTGCAAGCCAGCTTTCCAACCGTTGCCACCGTCCCCGCGGGATGCTCCTGGCCACCAGCAATGGGATCTCCGGACGGCGCTGCTGGACATGTGGGGGTAGAGCAGCATGACCGTCCGGATGGACGAGATAACGAGCATCGGCTGCCTACGAAATGTTCGATAAAATGCCTGGCACAAGTAAGAAGATGATGATGAGGTGGACGTTGTGTTTGACTTGAGACTGGTCAAAACCGGGTTGAGTCAGCATAGAAACAACCTCAGGGACTAAACTTGTCCGGTTTTAAGAGTTTGGGTTGCAAGTTGTCTGGTTTTAAAGTTAAAGGACTAAATTTAGACTTCGTCAAAAGTTGAAGGATGAAAAGTATACTTTTCTCTTAGTTATATGCATGATTGCCAAGAAATGTTGTGTTTCTCCTTTATCAGAAACGCACAAAGATTGCTACTAGGTGAGAGTAGCTGCAGGTCTGCAATCCGATACGGCTGGATTGAGACGCACATTATGATACTGTCATCTAGTATGTGATTGAAATTTCTAAACTTTGTTGATGACCATGAGCTCAAGGAGCTATACATGCATGGGCGCAGGTTCAGATGGTCAAATGAGAGAAACACTCCGACCTTGACCAAAATAGACAGAATGCTTGTTTCGGTTGAATGGGAGTTGGCCTACCCGGATTATGTCATGCAAACACTCTCCACCAGTGCATCGGATCATGCACCTCTCCACCTTTCAACGAGCAACATATTTGGAGCAAAGAGGCGCTTTCGGTTTGAGCTCTACTGGACCAAGCTAGAGGGCTTTGAAGATGCGGTCAGAGAAGCTTGGGTCTGTAGTAATGAGATCTTGGATCCTTTTAAAAGGTTGGATGCGCTTTTTAGGAAGACAACATCATACTTACAAGCTTGGGGGCAGAGAAAGACCGGGAACATCAAAATCCTCATGAAGATTGCAAACTGGTTGATTGCGAGACTCGATCGCCTACGAGTGTTCAGTCCTTCTCCCCTCCCCCCTCCCGCCCGCGCCGCCACCCGCGAGGCGGCCGGGGCGGGCGCCCAGATCCCGCCGCTTCCGGTCTCCCCTCCTCCTCCTTCCTCCCTCGCCGCCGCCAGGGGGCTCGGCCGGGCTCGCCTGACCGGCGCCGGCGGCGGCGGGGCCCTGCTCTTCCTCCTCCGCGCGTTGGGGGCGACGCGGGTCCCTCCTTCGCGGGC
>NC_057794.1:592671010-592707031 GCF_018294505.1 Triticum aestivum
CGGCGTGGCCGGCTGCGCGGTGGAACGCGCCTCGCCGCGGCGGCCGGTTCCGCCCGGCAGGCGGCGAGGGCCGCGGGCGGCGTGGGCGGCGGCTGGGGTCCGGCTTCGGGCTGCCGGCGGCTGCGGTGGTTCCTCTCCGTCGTGGGCGTGCGGCGGTGGTGCGGCTCGGCCGGTGGCGGTCCGGCGACCTGGTGATGGTGGCCGGCGGTGCGCGTGTTGGTGGTGCCTCCCTTGGCGGCTTTCGGTGTGGGGAGGAAGGGGAGCGGCTTGGACAGGGGCGGCGGAGCCGACGGCGTGCCGGCTGCAGCGCGAAGGCGGGAACTTTACGGGCCTCTGCGTTCCCGGCCGGGCCTGTGCGGCCACGGGCCTGGTGTGTTCCTGCCATTGCGTCCGGTCAGCTACCGTCTTCGGCGGTGGAGGTGGGGCCCTCCCGCGTGCCGATGGTGCTGTTGCCTGGTCCCGGCTCCTCTTCTTCATCGTGCCGACCATGCTTCACGGTGCCGTGGTGAGACAGCGTTGAACGCTTTGTGTCTGGGCTGGCGCAGGGTGAGGGTCTGTTTGGCGGCGAGCTTCGGAGTGCCTGAGGTGGAGGTTGGGATCGGGAGAAATCTCTGTTGGCCTGGCCGACATCGACGCGGTGGGGCTTGTGGGTGCCGCCAGACCTTCCTGGAGGGCGTCGGAGCTACCCTTCCTCTCCCCTCACCGTACCGGGGGAAACCCTTGGCAGCAACGTCGTCTTCGTCGCGTTCCTTCTTGGAGTTGTTGATTGGTACCGGTGCTTCGGAGGCTCGGAGTCTGGTGGGAGATCTCCGGTGGGTGCAGCGGCCACGAGGCTTCTTCGTTTCTTTGTCGATCCGCCGTTGTCGGCGTTTGTTTCTCTTGTATTTTCTCTTTCTTTTCTTTTGGGCGTGACTGTGCTGTTTCCGCCCCAGCATCTATCGTTGGATGGTTCGGTTGGTTGCTTTGTATACAAAGCGGGGGGAAACCCTTTTTCGGTATTGCGAGACTCGATAGAGCTCAGGAGATGAGACCCTTGTCATTGCTGGAAACTTGGTTACACCAAACACTGAAGCTCTCTTTGTTGGGCCTAGCATCTCTTGAACACACCGTTGACAGGCAAAGATCCAGGATTCGTTGGCTAAGGGATGGCGATGCAAACACTAAACTGTTCCAAGTTGTAGCCAACAGCAGACTTGCCAATAATTTCATCCCCTGCATCAAGAGAGGCGATGAAATCATCACTGACCAAGTTAGAAAAGAGGAAGTTTTTTCTGAGGCCTTCGAAAACCTGCTTGGGAAGGCCGGAGCCCGTGATAACACTATAGACCTTGAGTACCTCCAGATCCCAGAGTGCAATCTTGATGAACTCGAGCTAATGTTCATTGAAGAGGAAGTTTGGAACGTGATTAAAGAGATCCCTGCCGATAGAGTTCCAGGCCTCGATGGATTCATTGGTGCTTTCTATCACATCGCCTGGCCTTTCATTAAAGGAGACATCATGGCCGCGCTGATGAAACTGTATGTGGGAGATGGATGAAGGCTTCGATAAACTCAACCGTGCGCACATTGTTCTGATCCCCAAGATACCTGATGCCCTGGAAGTTGGAGATTATCGACCGATAAGCCTGCCTCATAGCTTCACCAAACACTTTGCCAAACTACTCGCGACCAGAGCTCGACCTCGCATGTCAGAGAGATCGTGGCCATAAATCAATCGGCATTCATCAAGGGGAGAAACATTCATGACAACTACCTCCTGGTCAGACAGCTAGCCCGGAAACTTCACGGGAGAAAGGAGGGGCTGTTTCTCAAGCTTGATATCTCTAAAGCGTTCGACTCGCTGTCTTGGTCGTTCCTATTGGAGAACCTAAGGGCAAGGCGTTTTGGGCAGAGGTGGATTACTTGGATCTCGATCCTTCTCCACTCAGCAAGCGTTCGTGTGGTGGTCAACGGAGTCTCGGCAAGGCGATTTCATCATGCCAAGGGCCTAAGGCAAGGGGACCCGGTCTCGTCGCTACTCTTTGTGATCGCCATGGACTCCCTCACCTCCATCATTAGAAAGGCAACTGAAGAAGGAATCATCAACTCGTTCAGAGGCGTCACGGCCACGCAGTGGCTATCCCTATATGCTGACGACCTCGCGATGTTCCTGAGACCGACTATGCAAGATCTCACATTCGTCAAGGCCACGTTCGACATCTTCGGTGAAGCTTCTGGCCTCAGAATCAATTACAGCAAATCCAACGCGATTCTTATCAGGCACAACGAGAACGATCATCACAGAGTGGAGTCGATATTGCAATGTAGGATGGGAAACTTCCCATGCCGTTACCTTGGTCTCCAACTTGCAATCAACCAGCTAACAAGGGCGGATTGGCAGCCGCTCCTTGATCAAAGAAGTTCATCCTGGCATGGCAACGAGGCCTCATCCAGCGACCTGGGAGATTGATCCTGGTCAAAATGGTGATCGCTGCAAGACCGGTCCACCAGCTCCTAGTGCTCAATCCACCTGTCTGGGTCCTTGAGGAGATCAACAAGTGGATGCGCTCATTCTTTTGGGCTGGCAAAGAGAAGAGTCATGGTGGACAATGCCTTGTCGCTTGGGACGCGGTTTGCAAACCTACAACATTTAGAGGCCTAGGTGTGAAGAACCTAGCATGGGAATGGCTGAGAAGATCTGATCCGAGCAGGCCCTGGCAAGGGTTACGCATGCTAGTGGATGATCAAGCACGAGAGGTCTTCAACAGCTTCGTCAAAATCAAGGTGGGGGAGGGATCAAAAGTCCTCTTTTGGAAATATCGTTGGATTCACGGCACTGCGGTTGCTGACATCGCCCTGTTACTTCACAAGATGGTCAGCACGAGGAACAAAAACAAGAGAACAGTGAGAGATGTGCTCAGTGATAATGCCTGGACGCATGATGTGCAAGGGGAGCTCTCTTTCTTGGGCCACATGCAAGTCTACTCTCTATGCCAAGCCATCAACACAGTGGAGAGGAACTTGGAGGAGCCTGACCAATTCACTTGGCCTTGTCACATGTTTGGAAGATACAATGCAAGCTCCACATACAGGTGGCTTTGCATGGGGCAAGTGAAAACCCCCACCGCAGGCTGCATTTGGCGAAGTTAGGCGCCACTTAAGTGCAAAATCTTCATGTGGCTCGCTAGCCAACACCGCCTCTGGACCTCTGACAGTCGCGCTCGGCACGGTCTCCAAGACACGCCTTCGGCCTGCTACACGTGCCTGCAAGACGAGGACAATTCCGACCACATCCTTGCACATTGTGGCTATGCGAGAGAGGTGTGGCACTCATGCTTCAACGATTGGAGACTCAACATTCAAATCCCATCTACTGATGTCACCTTCCTGCAATGGTGGCTCGACCAAAGGAGGCACTTCAATGACAAGCTTAGAAGAGGATTCAACTCCATCACGATTTTAATTGCTTGGGCCCTTTGGAAGCAGCGCAATGCACAAGTGTTCAACAATGTATCGAGGCAAAGATCGGCTGCGCAACTTAAGACAGAGATCCTAGATGAGATAGATGATTGGAGGAAGGCCGCACTAGGCGGAGTTGGTGCTTTAGATCCTTTCGCGAGAGAGTAGCCATAGTTGCTAGGGCGTAGGCGTTGCGTGGGTTCCCCCTACGAGTTGTTCGCATCTCGTTAGGGCTCTTGTACATATTATTCTGCCTTGTATAAAAACTAGCAAAGTGGCCCGCTCGATGCACGGGCTAGGATTTTAAAATGTAATTTACATAGTCAATATCTTATCCTTTTATTTGAAGAACATATTATTTGATCTGTCTAAAGAAGAATTGGGACCATTTTTTGTTCATTTACACAATGATCCTTTCACAACATAATTTTATCTTGTGCATCATAAATGAAACTACAAACTTGACTTCAAAAACCGAATATAAGTGAGTTGAACTGAAAATTTCAATATATTTTCCATACAACAATACAAGGGACAACAATAAAACTTCAAGCGTTCTCTCACATGCCATATTGTTGAGGATATTAGAATTTTATACTGATCAAACTTTGCGCTAGTGGTGTTTTTCATATCTTGTAAGAAGTGGCATCTCTTCTATCGTAAGTATAGAAAAACTATATGCATTGCAAGATGTAACTAATCAAGATCTCTAACAATAGCAAAGAGATATATAGAAGATTTAAATCCTTTTGTAAGCACATCTTTTCTGTCGAGACATATTTATATATTTTTGAGTTATAATTTTTCTTTAGGGATGAATGTGAATAAGTGCTTGTACTCAAAAAGGGTCAATAGAACGAAACTATGGGAACAATCCGGGGTAGTAATAACATTCTTATCTTCTGAATACTATGGCATATTTTTCGCAACTAAATGTATAATCATACTTGGCATTGTTTGTTGTTTACAACAGTTTTACCAAAATATATTTTTTTTCTCCTTCAGTCTCATCATGTACAGATAGATTGCTTTTCTATCTTGGTCCTGTTGTTTTTTCCTAATATGGTCGGCCAAATTGTGGCACTGTAATTATCCGTAAGAAAGTGATCCTAGCTCATGTCAGTTTAGAGTTAATATAAAGTCTAAACACCTAGATAATAAACATCAAAAACATTGATTTATTTTCATATGTATTATATTATCAAGGTATTCCTAGAGATGTCATCTAAAAATGTATACTTATTGAAGATTCTGGAAACATCTCCTTGCCTCACTCGTGTCATACCCTTGTTATTTTGGATTACCACACAATGATCTGTATCATTCAGAAGAACCGAAATGACATTTTTTGCATAATGAACATCATAATTAACGTGATATCTTGTTTTGGTCTTTTATTATTGTTGAGCAACACAGTTTTTATTCCTTCATATGATACAACTTACACAGGTATAATATTGGAATAGACCCACGTATCCTTCTTTCCTGGTCTTATGCATGTCTTGCACCAGGTTTTGTGCATGCATTTTTTTTTCTTTCCAAATTCACAGTTGTATTGTTCTTATAGGTATCAGCCGTGAAAATCGGTAGTGGATGCTAACTGGAGCGATCAAAAACACCTATAACGTACGTGTGCCTTTATCTGGCTCTAAGTTGTCCATGCATCAATCGGTCTTGCATTGTATTTCTTTAGGCTAATCGGCCTTGCATTGCATGGCTGCATGTATGGTGCTTACCTAGGCAAGATTAAAAGCTCACAACGCTGATATGTATGTATGTAACTAGTGGATGGGGCGCGCCCTAGGCGCGCCTCCTGAGGCAGAACTGTGCGCCCTTTAATTGCTGGAACACCTCAACCCGTGCCTTTTGGGTTAAGGGTGTAATACATGCAGATCAAACCGAGGAGCTATTCATAAATAACATAAGAAAATGAAGTCCATTACATGTGACTGTCGGGAGTAGCACTCAACTTGATAGCCAGGTAGATGATACATTACATCACAAGTTGTTCAAAAGTCAGGGAAGGCGGTCTGGATCATAGCATACATGACAGGAGAGCATCTCCATATCAGCAACTTTGTTATCGCTACTGGTGGCCATGGCAGACTCAGATGAACACCCAGTGTTCTCCTGAAACAAAATCAAACCAATGTTCATTAAGTAATCGAGTGTTCTCCTGAAACAAAAACAAACCGGTGTTCAGTAAGTAATACAAGGAAAGGAAAATGATATTGACAGAAAGAAAACACAAAAGGGAAACCTAACCTTTCAGGAACAGATGCAACTTTCTCTTTCTTTTGTTTTCATCCTTTCTTCGATTGCTTCTCCGACTTCTCTTGTTGTGCTGACTTCTTTTTGTCACTTAGAGAACACTTACCACTCTCAAGTTCAATGTCAACGTATACAATATCCAGAATGACAAGCTACTAATCAAACAGTAGGGAAAGTAGCCAACATTTTTAGTTTCAACTGCTGCTACAATACCCACAGTACGAGGAAAACATGGAAAACTGATATACCATGTGTGTTGTTGTTTCTACTAATTCAGGTAACATGTTGTGTACTACTCCCTCTGTTACTAAATATAACTCTTTGTAGAGATTCCACTATGGACCACATACGGATGTATATAGATGCATTTTAGAGTGTAGATTCACTCATTTTGCTCCGTATATTGTCCATAGTGAAATCTCTACAAAGACTTATATTTAGGAACGGAGGGAGTACATTAATCTTAGAAATTAACATGGAATGAATTGTATGGTCATCTGCACTGCTGTAGGATGGCCAGCTAGAATGAAATCACTAAGTTGCATGACAGGAGGGAGTGGTAACCACCATAACAGTTCATGAACCGGTGAAAAAAGGGCAGTATACCAAAAACTGTAAAACAACTGTGGTAGCGTGTGCTATAAACCAAGTACTGACAAAACTAAATGATGAATAATCACAAAATCAGTAAGCATGTAAGCATATCGAAATAAATCATTAAGAATTTATAATTTATTTAAATGAACTTGTCCAAATCACAACTGTGATGCAACTATAATGAGAAGTGGTTCTATCAACCATGCAACACCAAGCCCATAATTCTATGGAACTTCATATTCAGAAGATAAATATACCTGAATAGCTAGTGCAGGAGAGTATCCACGGTAGCATTGTCAGCCTACGCTGCAAGTTGTCAATTGTGATCTTCCTCTCTAAGCCATTGTCATCCCCTTCTTCCCCAAGATGCCACCGCCAATGTCGTGTCGTGGTACTAGAGATGGAAACGTTCAGATTCAGTATCAGGCATGGATTGAGATAGTAAACAATGCCAAGAAATCAATGAACAGCTAGGCGTCGCTTACTCAGATCAAAACAATCTAGAACTAAATGCACAAAAAACCTGAATTAGGCTATAATCTAGTTAATGAACATGTGCCAAAACAAAGAAATGAGGGAAATCATGGATAACAATGTCAGATCACGTAATAGACTAAACTGAACCTAGGTCAATATTGTAATCTCCGCATCTCAGTTTATAACTTTTGTGTGGTAACTACAGCTCAAAAAAATTAAACATACAAAACTGACAAGGAAATGCATTTTAACAAACATATGATAGTCACCAGCGCAGCGCAAACCTGCTAACATATTAGATGCATCACGGATGGCCTGGCGAGTGCGGGAAGCACCCACTCTCTGCCTTGTCTCCACCGCCCTATTCCTTCCCACCACCAAGCCACTACAGAGAGCCATCAGCAATTGATCACCACCTAATTATCAGAGTATTTGCAAAGGTTGCGACAGCACCACCGCTCGGGCGAGAGTTAAGGATGTAGCGCGACAATGTGATGTACATACTCCAGAACCAGGTTCAGAAAGAGCTCATCCTTCTCAGTTTTGGAAAAGAAACCATGCTTTAGACCTACAACATTTGGGTGGTCAAGTAGGCGTTTGGTCTGAAGCTCACGGTTCTTGTAGTGCTTATCCTGAAAAACCATCTTAATAGCAACAGTTTCCCCTGTCTGCAAACATTTAGCCTGCAAAACAGTTACATTAAGGTTTTATCAGACACCAAGGTTTATGTAGACACAATATTGGTACATAGATAGTCACAAGAAAATATATTATGGCTATATAGAATATCCTAGATGTATAGATAGACTTCTCAAGACAAAAATACATAAAAAGCTTTGAGTAGATTCGTGCAAGGCAATAAGAGGTTGGCTGCCAAAATAAACATAGACCAGCTTGAAGTTGTTGCAACTAACCTGAAGAAAAATACCAAATGAACCCGCAGAAATGCATAAAGAGTGAAATATGCAGAACAGATAAAAATGTGGTATGGCCAATCAGCTGTTCCGGTGTTTTTTTCTTCTCACAATATAAAAAAGACCATGTGATTTTGATCAACCTAGCCATCATAAAACCAAATACCCTCACCAATCCAATCTTTCGAACAAAACAGCACCCTGTCCAATCCAATATGCTACAAAAAGAACATAATGAGTATTAGCTCTTACTGGATTCAAGTTATCGAACATATATGAATTATCCTGGATACTTTTTAAGATGATGGATTCCACATACACCATTTTTAGTCATTAAAAAACAAGTTGCTTATTTTATTTCAAGATATATAAAAACACATACGAACTAATCACAACCGATATTAAATATCAAGGAGTCTAGGAGCATACTTGACCTTAGTTTGAGAAAACCTCAGCAGGCTTCTCTTTAGCGACCTGCAAATCGATGGGGGAAAAGAAGAAACTAATACAGCAACTACATGTTCACTCAGCATTGGTACTATCTTAAATTGTTAGTTCTAAGTTCTAACCACACATGTAAAATAAAGTATCAACCTCTAAGAAAAATTGTTTATTTCCCTGAAAGCTGGCAGAATCAAAACTAAAAGAGATGCATCTAGAATTTTTTTATGTTCATGTGCATAGACGTTTCAACCTCTAAGAAAATATTTATAATAAGTTCTAGCTGTAGTAAATACCTTCTTAAGCTGATGATAGGAGATGTGCCAACCGCAAGCATAAAGGTTTTTCAACTGAATAACTTCTAAAAACAAATAGAATGATAGCCTGTATGCCCAGACCTCGCCTTACGTACCATGTAGAGTTTTCCCTCCACAAGAGAACCACCAGATTGTTATTTGTGTAAAGAAAGAAAGGGAACAACATAGAAACCAATCCTTTGCATCCTTGCAAATGTTGCTATTATTAAATCAGGCGTGTAGGCATCCCTCTCCAACTTAAAACGTTAGTTCTTTGCAGGAAGTTCTTAATTACCAGCCTTACTCGTCTCTTCTGTAAGTTACAAAATCTGAAACAGTAACAATGTACAAGACCCAGTACTCTACATCACACTAACTCTGAAAGGCAAATGACTCACAAAATGATACCAATTACCCAGAAAACAGGGATCTACACTAATTTGTTTGTCGAGCTTACCTTTCATTAGCATGGGGTACATAATGCAAATAACAAATGGAGAGCCAAATCAAGAGCATTTGAATCAGCGCCAAACAGTAGATCAAATGGATTTGGTAACATAAATCCCACACTTAAACTCTTCCCATCAATAAAAGTCAGGATCTAAAAGAAACAATGAGAAAACAATAGCTAGATAAGAACAGCGCACCATCCTTTCTAGTTTCTACAGATTCGAATTTTAACAAACATGTTGCTTAACTTATAGCACTGCTATCCTGGCATAGTATAATCACTATCAGACAAGTAAAACATGACAGACTATTAACTGAAACGACAAGCATCGGTCTACTTATGCATCTGGTACTTCAGTAGAGACGGGTTCTTAACTTCTTATGCTACAGCAGCTACGTCTTCTAACTCTTATTTATCAGATGGAGCAGCTTTGTTGTCCTTGCCATGCATTGCCGACAAGTCATCACAATCAATCTATTCATCTAACCAAAGAGAAATGCACAAAAAATTCCATCTATCACCAAACAGAAAGGCACCGTCACAGTTGTGCTGTACAGATTACTACGCAACAACGAACAAATTTGAGACAGCAATCCATCCAACCCCAATCCCGACCACCAAACCAACACGGGGACCTACTCCAGATGTTCCATCTCAGACCACAAATGAAATAGCCTCTCAAACCCATGACCCTAGTAACGTCGACAGGTATGAAATCTGAAAACGGCCAAAGGGATTGAATGAGAGTTACCGGACCTTCCTCTTGTCTAGCGTTGCCACTCAGATGGAAAATTCATGATGGATGATTTTACCCATTAGCAATAAAGAAGTGAACACCCGTCGTCCTAGGTACCGGCAATCACTTCTCTCCATGATATAGCATGACAACCACGCTTCAGTGCAAATAAAAAGAGCATACCAACATGCAAGAGGAAGATACCTGAACTTTCAAGAGGGATATAGCTCCTGCCTGGTCATCTTCTTCTGACTGAAGTTTGATTTTTCCCTGAATATATGTGCGATGGTGAGCGCTGCACTTACTTTGCCAGTCCCAGCTGTAATAAAATTTGTCAACATCAATAGACCATATTCCATGAATACTCTTGCTTTCTCAAGGGGATTAAAATTTAGGGGTCCAACAATTTCAGATTTGGGGAGAAAATCAAAGATGAATGTGTAGAGCCTG
The DNA here is from genome assembly GCF_018294505.1 of Triticum aestivum. Classification (NCBI taxonomy): domain Eukaryota; kingdom Viridiplantae; phylum Streptophyta; class Magnoliopsida; order Poales; family Poaceae; genus Triticum; species Triticum aestivum. The sequence goes on from NC_057794.1 coordinate 592,681,082, forward strand.
ATGCCCCTTGTTGTCTTGAAGTTCCTGCACCATAAAACAAATATCAGTGCATTGCTGTACTAATCCAGACCAAACAACAAACAAATCAAGTGAACAATCCTAATCGTGCCATACTAATCCTGAACCTCCTCTGCCGGCAACTGCCCGCTTCCTCTGCCAGTATAGCGCCACACACATGAACACAGACGCACGTCGGCCGGCCCACATTTCGCACGCACGCCACACGCATTGCAGTCGAGAGCACACAACACGGACGACTGCATATGCCACACCGGGCCGGACAGAGCCACTGCCTATATATATATACCACCATGGATAGTTATGCTCGTCATTCTAAACCAAAAATCTGAAGTTAGTTCATGACACATACTTGTTTCGTACATAAAACTCAACCCAACAAAAGTTCCTGAAAAAAATTGTACCATGTTCATCAATTAGTCGAGAGTCAGAAGTACACAAGCACATACCTTATAGGTGGCGACGACGTGGTTGAAGGCGGTCGGTGCTAGGCCAGAAGCACGCACCTCGGGCGGATAGTCAGGGTGCACGCCCGGGCCGCTCGACGGCTGCGCATCGTTAGAAGACCATCCGAGGGAGAGCCACAACCACCCACCGTTGGACTCGACGGCGGCGGCGAGGTCGGCGCGTCCCGCGGCGAGGAGCTGGATCTCAGCATCTCGCCCTCCCCTCTCACCAGATGCAACCAACGCCCCTCTTTGCCTCGCACCCATCGCCCTCATCTGCCTTGTCGTCCTGGAAACGAGCACGGTTCCTCTCTCCCGTGTGCTCCGAGATGCAGATAGAAAAGCTCGGGGGAGATGGAGCTCCAATGGCCAGGCCCAGGCGCTCGGGGCAGCTGCCGCCGGAGGAAGCTGTGGGCGAGAGAGACGAGAGGCGAGGTTGCGCGCGTGAGGAAGTTGGCCAGTTTCTTTTTCTCTTCACATCCGTATCTTCCCTGGGAAGGTGTTATCCATCGATCGACCTGAACAGTACATCGGATGACGTGGCATGCGTGAGAGATCGCCCTTTGCGCGACTGTGCATGGGTTTAATTATCTAGTTTTTTTAGAGAAAGATGCAGTTATCTAGTATCTTGGGCTTTAAAGCCCAAGATACTAGATAACTGCATCTTCCTCTAAAAAAAACTGCGGCCCCAGCGTGCTGGATGTTTCGAAGGTTTTCTTTATAATATAAAGCCGGAGAAAACCCTTTTTCTTAAGACATGTTCTAAAATAGAGTTTGGGTTTTTCTGAGAGACCAGATCTGTCACCTTAGCTATATACACATTAGGTTCTTAAAAAAACTATGGCACATTAGGACTCACGTTTGGTTGCCACGATGCTATATATGTTACGCATATTTGACAGTTACATAGTTATAATTTTAAAAGACCCACGGGATCGAGGGCCAATATTTTCTGATTAACGTGGAATTTTGTAGACTGATTATCTTGCTTCGAATTAACCCATCATTTACTTTTAATATATAAATAGATATGGTATGCCATTGGCATACTTTCGGAAAAAAAGAGTAGTCTTTCCAACTCCACTAATTCCAGCTATCACGAATCCTTTCTTTTGCAACTCCGCCGTTGCTACTTTGAGACCGATGATTAAATGTTTGTCGCTTGCAAGCAAGCACAACACTAGTGTAGCTCCGTCACAATGAGTGAAAATATGTGGTTGGGGAAAGTTAACTTCATGAAATCATGATTGTCAGCCTGCGGGCAAGGACAGGCGCAAAGGCGGCTCGCATCTCGGCTGCGCGGCCGACAGCGAGATCACCAACTTGGCCATGAGCGAGTATCACCTCCATGACGATATGACCACCATGCAGGTACCTTTCGACCGATTTATTAGCTTGTTTCGAGTGAAATGCACAGAACCACCACTTTAGCGTCATAACTCTCGGAAAACTATCACTTTACAAAATATGACACTCTGCACCGCAACGAAATTTTGACAGTGGCAAAAAACACAAAACTGAATAATAAACTTGTTTTGGCGTAACCAATCACGCGCTGCCGACGGCGGTGACAGCGTCGGGCTAACGGCCGTAGGGACCAAGCCAGTCAGTCTGTTCCCTAAAGGGAAACAGTGTCAGTTCCCATCCTCTTCTCTCGCTCACTCGCTCACTCTCGCGCCACTCTGCCTCACTCCCCTTTGCGCCGCTGCCGCCGCCGCCGCAATGGCCTCTTGGAGAGATCTGGAAGACAGCATCGTGGAGGAGGAGCAGACCTACACCGGCATGCATGTGGATGTGTGGGTATGTATACACTGCTTTCGGTTAGGGTTAGGGTTTGGCAAGTATAACTTGCAGAGTGTGTCATTTTTAGATCCTCCCTTCTCTGCCTCTCATTTGTGAATTGCCTAAGGCACCTTTTCAGTGCAAGAGAATCCTGTTACTACTTTGATTCTTCCTTCTGTGGCATAGTGGTTGATCCAGAGATCAAATGCAAGCTTCACTAGTTAGGGGCAAGAAATGTGTTGCATTTGATGGCATAAACATAGGTAGAAGATTATATGGTTGTGCTAAGCAGGAAATAATTGATGAGATTATTGTTTACTAGAGCATTAGTGTTAGCTGAATGTGGTACTGTTACTGAATTTTCTTGTGTTAATTGAATGTGCTAGTGTTAACTAAATGTGTTGGTGTTTACTGAATGTGGTACTGTTAAACTGAATCTGCTACTATCAACTGATTGTGCTTGTGTTAATTAAATATGGTACTATGTTAACTGAATTTTCTTGTGTTAGCTGAATGTGGTACTGTTAAACTGAATCTGGCACTGTTAATTGAATTTGCTTGTGTTGAATGTGTTGATGCTTACTAAATGTGCTAGTATTAACTGAATGTGTTGGTATTAACTAAATGTGCTGGTGTTTACTGAATTAGATATTGTTAACTGAACTGGTACTATTAACTTAATTTGATAGTGTTAGCAGTGATTTGCTATTGTTAACTTAATTTGATAGTGTTAGCAGTGATTTGCTATTGTTAACTGAATTGCTACTATCAATCATATCATAGTTTAGTGTTTGGAGGGGGTTGATGCCTTCCCACCCACCCAGGTTCAAGGCATGGTACTTGCAATTTGGGTTTGTTGCACCAATTATACTGTAGGGGCCTCCCTTACAGTCTTTCTGTCAAAAAAACCATATCATAGTTTGAACTGAATTTGGTAGTTTTAACTGAATTACAATTACTACTGTCAACTGAATTTGCAGAGAGGTATTGACTGTGGAGTGATTCAGTGGGTTAATGGACCCTGGCCTGTCATACTTCAGAGGTGCCTGACAAACTATGGGAGATGTTTCATGACCAGAACTGTGGCAGGGTGATGGATGATGCGTCTTGAACTACGTCGGTATTTCCCCAAAGAGGAAGGGATGATGCAGCACAGCTACGGTAGGTATTTCCCTCAGTGATAAGACCAAGGTTATCGAACCAGTAGGAGAACCACGCAGCACTATGTAAACGGTACCTGCACACAAAGAACAAATACTTGCAACCCAGCGTGTAAGAGGGGTTGTCAATCCCTCCCGGGTAAAAATATAGATAAATTTGTAGTAGATTGGATAAATAGATATCGCGGAAACGCGAAATAAAATAAATGATAAAAAAATTACAGCAAGGTATTTTTCGGTTTTTGGATTAATAAATATGAAAAAAACAAATAAAAATAGCATACACTGGGTAAACAAATTACTGTTGGCCAATTGATAGAACTTCAAATAATTATGATGATATCCAGGTAATGATCATTATATATGTGTCACATCCAAGATTAGTAGACCGACTCTTGCCTGCATCTACTACTATTACTCCATACATAGACCGCTATCCATCATGCATCTAGTGTATTAAGTTCATGAAAAAATGGAGTAATGCAATAAGAACGATAACATGATGTAGACAAGATCTATTCATGTAGGAATAGACCCCATCTTGTTATCCTTAATAGCAACGATACATACGTGTCATGTCCCCTTTTGTCACTGTGATTGAGCACCGTAAGATCGAACCCATCACAAAGCACCTCTTTCCATGGCAAGAAACATCGATCTAGTTGGCCTAACTAAACCAAAGATTCAAAAAAGAAATACGAGGCTATAAGCAATTATGCATATAAGATATCAAAACTCAAATAACTTTCATGAATAAAATAGATCTGATCATAAACTCAAAGTTCATCAGATCCCAAAAACACACCGCAAAAAGAGTCACATCAAATAGATCTTCAGGAGACCATTGTATTGAGAATCAAAAGAGAGAGAGAGAGAGAGAGAGAGAGAGAGAGAGAGAGAGGAAGCCATCTAGCTACTAACTATGGACCCGTAGGTCTACAATGAACTACTCACGCATCATCAGAGAGGCACCAATGAGGATGATGAACCCCTCCGTGATGGTGTCTAGATTGGATTAGTGGTTTCTGGAACTTGCAGTGGCTGGAATTGTATTTTGTCGACTCCCCTAGGGTTTTTGGATTTTTGGGGTATTTATAGAGCAAAGAGGCGGTGCAGGAGGCGGCCGAAGTGGGCACAATCCACCAAGGCGCACCTGGGCCCCCGGGCGCGCCCAGGTGGGTTGTGTTCCCCTCGGAGCCCCCCTCTAGTACTTCCTTGGCCCATCGTGTGTCTTCTGGTCCAAAAAAATTCTCCAAAAAGTTTCTCCGCATTTGGACTCCATTTGGTATTGATTTTTTGTGAAGTAAAAAAACAAACAAAAAACAGCAACTGGCACTGGGCACTATGTCAATAGGTTAGTCCCAAAAATGATATAAAGTGGCTATATAATGATTGTAAAACATACAAGAATGATAATATAACAGCATGGAACAATAAAAAAATATAGATACGTTGGAGACGTATCAATGGATAGACATGCTTACGACAAACAAATAGCCAAACTGGAGAAGCAGAATGAATTCTTGGCCAAGAAATTCAGTGACATGGTTGAGGAAGTTGGCCAGCTTTTTGATTGGCAGGATGGAAAGGTGCAGCATATGGAACATGAGAATGCAACAAAGCATGTTGAAGATGTCAAGACAATGCTTCCAGAGTTAGAGGAGCAGTGCAAGTTGGAGCTAAAGATGGAGAAGATGGGGTTGGCCAAGGAGCAGAGGTGCATCCTGACTTCTCAGACGGCTATCATCAGGAACACTAGGAAGGCCATGAAGGAAGTCAAGAAGGACATGGATGTTCTTCAAAAGAGGAGAAGAAGAACCTTGAGACTGTGATTGTTGAATTGCTTAAAGGTGGGCATGGTAGCAAGGAGAAGCTTCAGAAGATCAAGTCCATCCTAAGGGAGTGAGGTGGGTGTATGGAGACTAAGTACATATTAGGCCAATATATATAACAGGCCATGGAACACCAAGAAGCTAAAGAAGTTGGTGGCATATTTTGTAGATCTACTGATCTTGGTTTATAATGCCTAATGCAAACAGTGTGGTCAGCTGTTAGGCTAGCTAGCAAGCAATCATATGGGTCTTTGTTGTGATCCTTTATGGTGCCTACTGTGTTACGTCTATTATGAACCAGTTGTATGATTTGTACTTTTTATGCACACTTATGCAGGACAACAAGAGTATGGAACCTGTTATACTCCAGGTGCATGTTATGGGTCTAGGTTGTGTTGTTTGTTTCAATTTGTATATCACAAGTATTGTGCAGTGATGCGCTACTTCTATGTGCATGTTGAGTATGCAACCTGTTGTGCTGTTTATCATCCATCTTGGAGTACTCTCCATCTTGGCAACTGAGTCTTGTGGTTACCCATCCACCTTGACAACATCATGACAGATAAGTGGAGTACTCTCCATAAATAATACACACAAACAATTATCTTGATAGGTAGCATAGTGCATAAAACAATAGATGGCACCCAGATAAAACCTGATACATAGTTCATACCATTGCAATACCAACTGTCGGTGTCAAAACCGGCGGATCTCGGGTAGGGGGTCCCGAACTGTGCGTCTAGGCGGATGGTAACAGGAGACAAGGGACACAATGTTTTACCCAGGTTCGGGCCCTCTTGATGGAGGTAAAACCCTATGTCCTGCTCGATTAATATTGATGATATGGGTAGTACAAGAGTAGATCTACCACGAGATCAAGGAGGCTAAACCCTAGAAGCTAGCCTATGGTATGATTGTTGTATATATTGTATATCTATCGACTAGCCTGGCCCCGGTTTATATAATGCACCGGAGGCCTGGGATAACAAGAGTCCTAGACGAATACTCCGGTGGGGAGAAGTCCTTGTCTTGATCGCCAAGTCTTGTGGAATCTTCCTTGTATGCGGTAGCCGTCCGAACTGGCCCATGAGTATACGGCCACGGGAGTCATCGGCCCAATCTAATAGATCGGGAGACGACGTGGTGAGTACCCCCTAGTCCAGGACACCGTCAGTAGCCCCCTGAACTGGTCTTCAAGTTAGGGACGCTCCTCGATTCTTCCGAACTGTTCTTCATCTTCGGTTGCCGGTCTTGAAAACTGGTTCAACAAATCTTCTTTATCTTCGATCTTGAGGATCGCCGAAATGCATTCGACGAGTTTACACGTCGGGTATCCGAGGAGCCCCTTTAAGTTTCCGGCCTTTATCAATTCCTTGTTTTATTTTTATGCCACACCTCGGGTTTGAAGTTGTTCCCGGGAGGCAGGGTCCTCTTGCGTCCGAGCTCCAACGCCGGGCTGCATTTGAGGTATCTTTTGCAGTCGAGCACCAACGCCGGACCGCTTCCCAGCTCTAGCGCCGGAATGTATCCGAGCTCCAACGCCGGACTATGTATCCGAGCTCCAACGCCGGACTGTATATCCGAGCTCCAACGCCGAAATATATCCGAGCTCCAACGCCGGACTGTGTCCAGGCTCCAATGCCGGACTATATCTGAGGTGTCATATCACCTTGGTTCAAAAAAGTTGAAGGAGTTTAGCCGAGCTTAATGCCGGAAATGCCCTCTATGGAGCCAGCCACTAGCGCCCGAGCTTTATGCCAGACTGCTTCCAAGGTGGTGCACCACCCCGACTATGGGCCGATTTTTTGTCAATATTTTTATTGGTGCAATTTATTCTCTGCCGAGATATATAGCCAGTAGCCCTCAAGGTGTGTATCGGTCTAAAACCCGAGATGCACATGAAGGATAACATAAGACCACTGATCCCAGTAGCCGTTGAGACTCAGGTTGATTTGCAAAATCGGCCTGAGGATCAAGTCCTAGCTCGGCAGAATACTTCGGGACACAAAAGCGGCGTGCTCAGTCCTCAAGACTCAGGTTGGGTGCGGCCGACCAACCTGAGGATCAAAATCTCCTCGGAAACCATATTGCACATAAAATTTTCTGTATTGGACAAGCAATGCAGTAACCCCCGAGACACTGGTCGGGTGGCAACACCAGATCAGGGGATCGATGTGCCCTTTTAATATTTGTAAATAATAAGCCCGAAGCCCAGTAGCCCTCGAGCCTTAATGCGGGCACGGGTGGCCGAATTAAGGATCTATATCCATAGTAAAATCACAAATTATGTGTAATGACTCTATGTATCCAAGTACTTTACGTCATTAATGCTCGGATCCGCATTGTACAAAACTTTGTTGACCGACCATCGGCTTCCACCTCCTTGGCCAGTAGCCGAGGAGTGTTTGTCCTACTTTATAAAGCCTTTATGAGGGCAAAGATTTACGACAAACAAGGCAATCTGGCCACACGGTTTTATAAACAAAGGTACGCAGAGAGATATGTTATATTACTGTTTAACAGAAGAAATGTATTCCAAAGAAAATAGTCCCGCTATCGGTTCCTTTCTTTGGGTTGTCATGCTAAGCATGATCATGAAACCTCAGCTCGAATGTAAGAGCAAAATATCGAGGATTTAGTTTGGGAGGCCAGTTAATAGCCCCCGGTAGTGTTCGGCGACAGTCGAAGTCAAGCTGTAAACACTTCGGCCAATCTAATGAATGGCCCGTCATAGTCATCGGATCGCTGACCAGTTTACGCTTATTGTGACAGTCAGTTTTCGGCTTTCTCCACTAAGGTGCTTAACCATGTGAGCTGGAAGCACAATCACAGTGGTTCTCCCTTTGCACGCCTAGCCGAACAAAACGAAACGTAGGAAGCAAGTGCAGGAGCCGGGCAACCCAACTATTGACCAAAGACACAATTCGAAACCAATGCATATATAGCAATATCTGAGAATGTTTTTGCCGAATCCCTAAAGGTGTCCGGCGTTGCACTGCGAGACTAATGCTGGAAAAGCACAAATAGTTTAAAAGTGCCAAAAAGCTTGGAAAACCAAGAAACGTCAGTAAAAACATGACGTCCGAATAAGATCAAGTGTTCGGTGCCAATCCGAAAATTGGTCTTAGAAAAAAGAAGTGCTTCTATCGTCCTTTAACATGACACATCCTATCTCAAGACTTCAAGCGGGTCAGCCTACGGCTTCAACCTCCTATCCCGAGGGCGAAGTACTTCTCATTAGGCCAGTTTAGCAAACTAAACTCTAGCAGCTTTGAGAGAGAAATTAGGCTCCCCGGCTAGTGACGCACACTCGCGTCGAAAAAAGGAGTGATAAATAATAATAATAGAACTTTGCAACGACTGAGAAGAAGAACACTTATTATAAAATGGCTCAAATAAACTTAAGAGCCCCCAAGTGACTTGGGTAGAAGAATGATTGCATGTACCGAAGTACTTATATCATATCTATGTTCAACCGAACTTTAAACGCGTCTTAACCGACCGTCGGCTTCTCCCTCTTTGGTTAAGGACCGAAAAGTGTTATGTACTCCATCGGTCGAGAATATCGACGGTGTTTCCAATAACCAGGCAATCAGGCCATAAGGCTGTAACAGACAAAGCGCGCTCAGGGAACTTATGCTATATTACTGCGAAGAATAAGAAGCATCTTCGAAGAAAATAGTACCCCCACCGATACCTTTCTTCGGTGCTCATTGTTATTATGAGACTTGTGCAATAGATTTTTTGTACTCATGAGTTCCGTTGTGTGCCGACCATCATTGAATAACTATAAGAGCGCTAGCTTTCGGCTTCACCCAGTCTGAGGTCCGGCTCGGGTGACCCGATCGTGACAATCGCAGAGGTGCTCCCTTTACTCCCTAGCCGAACAATCGGGAACGTAGGGGTAAACACAGGAGCGAGGCAACCCAGCTTGCAAATCGCTTAAGTCAATGTGGTGCATATTGTGGCGTAATACACGAACAAGGAACGAAGCCGTACAAGTATAATCATATGCAACAGGAAAAGCTTCATAAAGGAAGCCCCCAAGTAAACGGGGTATTTGAATTTATGCGTCACAAACAAAGTTTGGACAAGGAAATTTTTTAGAAGCAACTTTTTTCCAAAAAAGTATAATGCTTGGTCGAACCGAACGCAAGTTAGAAATTAAAGCTTTGAGCATGAAAGCGACTTAGCTGGTTAATGTGTTCGGTATTGATGACGCGGTCCGAGCTTGATGCGGGGCAAGGTTCCATCCCTCAAGCCGTTCCCGAGGTGGCGGAGCGAAGAGCTTGACACGCCGAAATGGTGACGTAGCACGATCAATGCAGACCGGCAGAGTGACGCCGAAGTCCCCAGATCATTTTCCTGTGCACAAAAAATAGTGCAAACCGAAGATAATAGTAATAATGATAATTAAAAAAATCGTTGCATAATAAATGATTTATGCAAAGTGAGTAATAAAAGAAATATGGCCTGGCGCCGAAGTCAAGTCGATGCAGGGCGTCGGCGTGATGCGGTAAAGGCGTGGCAAAGCCTGAATTCGCAGGTCGGTCCGAGCTCCGAGTGCGGCGTTCGCCGGACTATGTACGGAAACTGACCGAACCACCATGCGACTGTCGTTAATGCAGCCACCATTTGATAGACCTGTGTACATATGACGGACAAACCAGAGTAATAATTCCTTGGGAAAAATGAACCCAAACAAGCAAAGAATACTGGGATTAATAGCACCTGATTTATTTGTTGTAGCAATCCGAAGGAAGGTGATTCCTAAAATTGGGACCCGCTCCGCACACCCATTGCCTGATGGGTGATAAAACGACGGCATGGCAATGCTGGTAAAGGTTGACTCGCCGAGGCAAAGCCCTCGTCCCAGCTAACGTGACGGAGTTGGTCGACTAGTGACGCCGAAGTGTCCGGAGTAGGTTGATGAAGAGATGGCGAAGCCCCCGGTCCAGCCGAGATGTCGAAGCCTCGATGTCAGCCGATGAGTCGAAGTAGGTCGGCGTGATGGACACCAGCTTGAAGAAGCAATAGTGCGGCCCTGTCGATGCAGGTCGTGACATGGTCGATGCCGGCTTGATGAAGCAACCGTGCGGCGATGCCGGTATGCCCGCTCCGTGTAATCCGTGGGGCGGCGATGTTGGTGATGATTTATCCTTCGCGATGCCGGGCTCATGTTCGGCTTGCCGAGATGACGATCCGAAGAAGTTGAGCTCGGCTCAACAAAGTGACGCCGTGTCTAGCGCGGGTCGGCAGCCATGGAGTAATATTGCCGGACTGGTTTGACACCAGCATGATGTTGAAAATCATGTTCAAAAGATCTTACAGTTAGTGGGATGTGTTCGGGAACAAAACACAATACCCCACACAAAACTTCCTTCAAAGGGGATGTCCGAAATCCTGTTCATAAAAAAGATGAACTCGGGTCGGATTCGTTTTCGCGCAGAAAACAGATCCGAAAAGTGATGCACTAATCGGAAGGTTTCCGGAGTTTGGACGGTCGGATCGAGCCGAAATTTTGAGAGGTGGTAGATATAGGAATTCCGCAGCCGATCAACGGTTGGATCTTCCAAAGGACGTCCAAGCTAGAAGCTGGACACCACGCCCTAAACTCATCCAAATTCCCGTCCAGATTTGACAGGGCTCCGGTATATCGTGGATTGCCAGAGATTCCTCCATCAGAACTCGACGAAATTTTCCAGGGTTGTTGTAGACTCAATTCCGCACAATTCCACCAAAGCGATCGTCAAAGAGATACTCGAGGAGGTGGTGCTGGCAGATACGAGTTCACTGTCCAGAAAAACAGCACGGTCGCTTGAGGGCAATGTTGACGTTGAGCCCCCGAGCTCCATAGATGATTCCTCCATGATCTTGATAGAGATCGGAGTTGATGTTTGATGAAGGCCCTCATCCGTACATGGTGATCCGAACACGGGGAGAAATTCTTGGTCGAACCAAGGTGACCAGTCGAGCTGGTGACGAAGATGCCGAAGTCGCAGTTGATCTGCAGGCGAGCCATCGATCCTTTTGTCGATCACACAGCGGAACTCTCAATGAAAGCACCAATGTCGGTGTCAAAACCGGCGGATCTCGGGTAGGGGGTCCCGAACTGTGCGTCTAGGAGGATGGTAACAGGAGACAAGGGACACAATGTTTTATCCAGGTTCGGGCCCTCTTGATGGAGGTAAAACCCTACGTCCTGCTCGATTAATATTGATGATATGGGTAATACAAGAGTAGATCTACCACGAGATCAAGGAGGCTAAACCCTAGAAGCTAGCCTATGGTATGATTGTTGTATATATTGTATATCTATCGACTAGCCTGGCCCCGGTTTATATAATGCACCGGAGGCCTAGGATAACAAGAGTCCTAGCCGAATACGCCGGTGGGGAGAAGTCCTTGTCTTGATCGCCAAGTCTTGTGGAATCTTCCTTGTATGCGGTAGCCGTCCGAACTGGCCCATGAGTATACGGCCACGGGAGTCCTCGGCCCAATCTAATAGATCGGGAGACGACGTGGTGAGTACCCCCTAGTCCAGGACACCGTCACCAACAATTTAGATAGGTATCATAGTGCTTAAAATGATTCTCACACATAAGTAGGTATCATAGTGCTTACAACAGCAGGAATAAAAGTAGATAGATAGTGTAGTGCATACAACAACATTAGATTAGACTGTGGCCCCGTTTGGAATCTCTCCACTCCTCCACTCCGCGGAGTTCGTGGAGCTCGGTTTTGGCAGCTCTGTTAAAGAGAGTTGAAGTCTGGTCCACTCCGAGAGCGGAGTTAAGAGGAGCGGAGAGGAACCAAACACTCCCTAAGTCTCAGACACTAAGCTCGATCATAGAGTCTTTATCACAAATCTCCTTGATCTTCTTCAGCTTGCCCTTGTGAATTTCTTCAACTCTGGTAAGCTGAACAATGGCTATCTCCAGCTTCTTCTCCATATGCAGCCCATCTATCTCATGCATCACCTCAATCTTGTCCTTCATAAGTTGTTTCTTATCCTTCTTGTGGTCTTGAAGTTCAGCCTTGAGCACATACATCTCCTTCTTGAGTCCATTGATATCCTATCCTTCTTCAGCTCATGCAGCTCAATCCTCAGGTTCCTGATCAATTCTCCTTGCGCTTTCTGAATGGCCTTCATATCCTCAATGGCATACTGCTTCTAGTCCAGCTACTTCTGCAAGCCTTCATTATCCTCTGACACTATTTTCTTGTAAGTTTGTTGACGGTTCTTTTCCACTTGTTGCCTGAGAATTTTGTTAACTTGAGCAAGAAGATTCTTGTACTGCATAGTACCAGTGTCAACCTCCTCTTCAAGCTTAGGCATTATATGTGTATGATCATCCCCTTCCTTGGTTCTAGCAGCACAACAATTTTCATACCTTCCACAAAGCTTCTAAAGAGCCTTTTTAGTGGCTTCAGGATACTCCATATCAACCCATTGAACATAGCCACAATTGCCAATCTGCAAGGAAAAAGGTTACTTAGAAATGATGAAATGATTAAGCTACAGAGAAACAGAGTTCCTAAGCTACAAAGAAGCACATCAGTTGCGCTTGAGGGAAACAAGAAAATGTATGTAACAATTAAGCTTCAGAGTACCTAAGAAGCTAGAAACTCTTCAGTGAAGCTTCAGATAAACAAAAAAAATTACTAACTATGTTTGTCTTTAATTCATGGAGTAAAAATCTAATTCATGGAGTAAAAATAAAAGAAGAGAGTAGGTGCGATCAAGTTCACGAATTTAAAAATGTTGTTGATTTCAAGAAGTTCATGAATTTGAAGCAAAAAGTTAAGGGATTTGAAAAAAATAGATCATGAATTTAAAAAAAGATTCAAAGTTTTGAAGTTAATAAACAAAATTGGAAAATGCCCGTGAATTAAAAGAATGTTCATGGGTTGGAAAAATATTCAGGATTTTAAAATTCTTCATGTATTTCAAAAAAATCGTGGATTTGAAAAATAGTCATACATTGGAAAAGTACTCGTGAATTTTCATAATATTTGCGATCTAAAAACATGATCATAGATTTGAAAGAGTTTATGAATGCAAAAGTGATCACAAATATAAAAAATGTTCACTAATTTTAAAAATAAGTTGAAAAATTTGTCCGAAAGGCACTGAGAGCAACTCCGACCCAAACGGATGACACATTTGTCCGTTTTTTGTCCGTTTGGGTTGGTCGCCCGCTCGGTGTCCGCCCTCTTTTTTATTTGGGTCGGCAGGGTGCCCAACGCGTCGACCCATATTTGCCGGCATGACCGGCTGGCCTCCCTTTCAACAAACATTTTGCATATTTCAAAAGAAAATATATAGTTTTACAAGGAAATAAAGCATAGTTTCACAACTAAATTAAGCATAGTTTTACAAGCCGAATATAAATTGAATTGTCTCACGTAGTTTTACAAGCCGAATAAAAAGGATACATCTATTGGTTGCCAACATGAGCCCACATATGCTCAACCAAATCATTTTGCAGTTGCATGTGAGTTTCCCAATCATGCATTTCATGATGAAATTGGTGAACTGTTCAAACGTTGCCTCTCCTCCATACTCAGGCACAACATTCTCACCCTGAAACTGAAACTCTTGATCGTAGATACGTTCCGGACACTCATCTTCTACGATCATATTGTGCATGATCACACAAGCAGCCATCACCTCTCACGGCTTATTCGTGCTCCAAGTCCTAGCAGGATACCGAACGATGCCCCATCGAGATTGCAAAACACCAAAGGCACACTCGACGTCCTTCCTAGCACTCTCTTGCTCTTGGGAAAATATTTTCCTCTTCTCTCCAACGGGGTTGGGGATTGTCTTCACAATAGTGGTCCACTTAGGATAGATATCGTCACCTAGGTAGTATCCTTTAGCATAGTTGTGGACATTGATGGTAACATTCATCGGCGGGTTGTTGCCTTCGGCAAGCCTTGCAAACATCAACGAGCGTTGAAGCATGTTGATATCATTGTGTGATCCGGCCATGCCAAAGAAAGAGTGTCAATTCCAGAGATCTTGTGATGCCATGGCCTCAAGTATGACAGTGCAAGCCCTGACATGGCCCTTATATTGCCCATGCCAAGCAGAAGGGCAGTTCTTTCACTCCCAGTGCATGTGGTCTATGCTGCCAAGCATCCCTGGGAAGCCCATGCTGTCATTCATCGCCAACAAGCGGGATGTATCTTGAGGAGTCGACTCTCTCAAGTACTCAAGGCCAAACACAGCAATCACAGCCTTGCAGAACTTGTACATGGAGTCTAGGTATGTAGACTCGCTCATACAGACGTACTCATCAATGAGATCACCGGGCACTCCGTATGCAAGCATCCGGACGGCTGCTGTGCATTTCTGGTAAGATGAGAAGCCAGTCTTTCCAAGGGCATCCTCTTTGCAATCGAAATAGTCGTCATGTCCGGCCACCCCCTCTTTAATACAATTGAAAAGATGCCTACTCATACGAAAACGCCGCCGGAATTTCTGATGTTTGAACAGCGGGCTGGTCGTGTCAAAGTAATCCTTCCAAAGAAGGAGATGCCCGCTCTCTCGGTTGCGATTCAACGCTAGAAGGTGCCATGGAATGGAGCCACGAAACAACGGCCGTTGGCTATTAAGGTGGTGATGGACCAACACGGCAACCAAGATCTCATCATCATCATCATCATAAGACGAGGAATCGTCGGAGTCGCAAAGGAGGGCGGACACCGAGCAACTACAATAGAAAACATGCTTGTGGTAGAAAAATAGAAAAAATGGATCTGGACCACCGGATGGGAGACTGATGGCCCAGATTTAGGCGGAGTGATCTGTCCGCATAATTTGCAAAAAGGTCCTTCCCTGCAAGCTAATTTGGTCTCGATGGCCTCGTCGTTCAATTCCAAATCGCATACAGAGCGGCGGCCCCAACGCTGTCGGCGGCGGCGGCCCAGATCCATCCTCAAGCTGGGCGAATTCAGAAAATCTACGATGGCTCCTGGCGATCACGTCGCCGGCGGTGCTGTTTGAGGCAGATCAAATCAGATCTCCTCTGCTACTAAGCTCAGCTCGCAGTGTGCTCGTCGCAGGCTCGCAACCTCTCATCTGATTCTCCGGTAGCGGTCGGTTCGTCGCCTCCTCTCTCTCTCTCACGCACCAGGATCAGCTCGTGTCCTCCTCCCCCTCGTCAGCAGCAAGCCGGTGGTGAGCTCCTCGGCTCCTTCCCAACCGCCCCATGCGACGTGGTGCGAACCTACAAATCCTCGATACGGTTGTTCATTTTCCTGGTAAATAGATGTTAACTTTGTTTGCTATTTGTGTTGCATTCCAATTTTACTATATCAAGTAAATTTACGATTTATCTGTATACTTCTATTTTCCTGTACTTTCATGTCAAATCTGCTTGTGTGTGCATGATGCATTTGTCCTGTTCTTGGTGGTGTCGTACTCTAATTTGGAATTTTGTTTCACTGTTAAGTACTCTGCAGAACCAAGTTGGAAGGTTGAGAACGGTTGAATAATCTTAGGGTCTTGAAGTTCACGTATAAGTTCACGGCAATTCACTAAAAAACTCGGTACCTGCAGTTCCATATACAGAATCAGTAGCTTGACAAGCTGGAAAGGAAGTAAACTGATTCTACTAGACAAAAAAAATTCAAATTGGTCCATTTATCGGCATATCAAAAATTTGGATTCATGTTCATCAGATCTTTCCAGTAATAGCATGTTCTTATCTATAAGATGAAAACTATGAAGCTCTCTTTAAATCTAGACCAGGTTGTTTGGAAGTTTTCTATATGCATATATGGAACATCACAAGCAATATTGCAATAGGAGGTACCACGAAACTTTTTTACTCGTCCAAGATCTTTTAGACGTGCAACAGGCCACCGAGTAACAGTAGTGTTTCCCAGTTCCAGTTATATGTAAAACTAGCTCTCAAAGTATTAAAGATGATGGTATACATCCATTTTAATTGCAAGTACACACCTTCAGAGCAGTGCCAAATAAAAATGTATACATAGCACGCCAGGACCGCAAGTAAGATATGTGTGCCATGCATTTCTTCATAAATAATAATAAACATTATACAATTTTAAATACTGATTAAACAAGGATATATGTAGCTGCTGTGCTATACCACAACAGAAATAAGCACTAATATTTGAGGAACCAAAATATAGCGGACAAAAAGTATTTTAACAGGGAACAATAGGAAGTGTCCTTGTATATGGATTATTTTCCCAAAATGGTGGCATCAAGGGCAAACAATTTGTGCATCGTAATACCCAGGGTCTACAATAGGAAGTGTCATAGTATATATTCTGCTTCAAAAACTGTTGTTGTTGGTTGTGTTCTTTATCTTGTCCATGTGCCTAACGTCTTGACTTCAAAAGATGATCTCTTTTCTGACTTTGCAATTCTCATCTCAGGATCCAGTAATGGAGGGCGGAAGCGTGACATCGCCTTTAGGAGTGCCCATGGTTGCAATGACCACAGCATGTGCGCCAGCACTATCAGGTGAGAACATCGGTCTAAGAAAGTACATTGATGTATCTAACTTTATGTTAATCCCTTGTGATGTTGTTTGCCAAAAAATTGTTTGTAGCTGTGGAATCGATCAACATCGTTCGAAATCAAGATTACAACAATGCTACCTTGTTTGCAGAGATTAATTCACCCATGCTTCTCATTGATGATTTCAGTACTCCAAAAAAGAAAGAATCATTCTCTCAAGAGGTACCTATACTGCTCACAACCTGCAATGCTTGTTGAATGTGCATTGCATCTGGCTAATAGTAGTAGAATTTTAGTTTGCTTCAAAATATATTACTACATGTGACAGAAAATCAGATCTCATAAGTAAATGGCATGTACTCCCGCCGTTCCTAAATATTTGTCTTTCTAGAGATTTCAAATGGAACACCACATACAGATGTATATAGACATATTTTAGAGTGTAGATTCACTCATTTTGCTTCGTATGTAGTCACTTGTTAATTTGCTCCGTATGTAGTCACTTGTTAAAATATCTAGAAAGACAAATATTCAGGAACGGAGGAAGTAGTATTTTACAGATCAATATGGTATCACGTTTGTGACACAAGGTTGATGGTATTAAACTTAGAATTTGTGTTGCAGGGTTCTCTGTATAAGCCCCAATGTAATAGCATGTAATAATCTGCACCTGTAGGGCAGTCATAAAACTCTCTTTAGCTCGATGCCACTTGTTTGTTATTCTCATTTATGCTTTTAACTAATCCTTGAAAATTGCAATATATTGATCGTAGGTCTATGCATGCCCATGCAAGCTTTAACCCAGTGTGAATCTGTAGCCTGCATTCCTATTTTCTCAAGGCGATCCAGATTTACTTTTTCCATGCCCAGTATGTTTGTACCCATTTCCAGTAATTGTCCTTTTTAGACGGGTAAAGTCAAATTTATAATTGTAACCTTGGGTCATAATCTCTAACCTTCACCACTATGAAACTTTTATGAGCTGGTTTTTGTGCAAGCAGCTAAGGTCCATTCAATGGTATGAACTTGAATGTTTGTCAGTTTTTATGATTATTTTTGAGTTAGAACATATGCGTGTTATACTGACCTCTTTCGAAACAAGAGTTTTGATGTTATTGGTTTATAAGTCAATAGGTATAACAACATAACCTAATCTGTAGTGGAATAACGAAATATGCTGTAACAAATATTTGTACTCTCTCTATTAGACTTATCCCGCTACTACATGCCATTTTTATTTGATTTGAAAACTCCCATGTAGAAGCTGGAATGCCAGCATCGACCTCAAGGGTTATCCTGATTGGTTACATGTGTATTCGGAATTTCATATTAAGTTTCACATCTAGGTTATATATCCTTGGTTGGAGCTGTGAATGAAGTTGGACATAATGAATGTCTCTCTTCTCAAGATATGCTATTTCATATATGTTTCTAACTGACACCTACTTATTTGGTGTTCTTAGCTAGGTAGATTGAACTGATCAAGTGTATAAGAGTTCATGGAGGTTAAAAACTCTCGTATAGAAGCTGGAATGCCAGTGGATGAAGCTCGATCAACAGGAAGCACTAAAACAGGACGCAAAATGATACTCATAGATCTTTTCTGTCATGTACTATCAAGATGCTTGTTGGACGGTGATAGTTTCAGTCATTTACACTTGGGTCTGCTGGCCATGTACTAAAAGTGTTCTATGTATACCTCCTATGTTGTATTCTCATGTACTCAAATACTCAAAATGATGTGGTGATAATTCCAGTCCTTAATTTGCTCGTGCACTACTTCTAGTTTGACATGTATATGCAGTTCTGCTTGTTCTGGGATGGCTTAGTTCTCTTATGTGCTAAAAAATGTGATATATATTGATGTTTTCTTAGAAACCAAGATGTCCGACCCTCTTGAAAAATTTAATGATGTCTCAGAGGCTAAAATAGACACTTAAATGTGTATGAGAACTAAGATGAGATGGGCATCAGCACTGTGCATTTATGAAAATGGTTATATTTCATGAAGACTCAAGGTCTATACTGCAAATATGCTATCTCATATCTAAGGATTGGCAGGGGTTTTTCCGTGAAAAGTACATTAAGTGGTCTGAGATCCCTCCACCTAAATCTGGGCCATGAGTCTCCCGTCTAGTGGTCCAGATCTGTTTTTTCTATTTTTCTACTACAAGCCCAGATTCTATTGTAGTCCCTTCCAAAATAATCTAGGACTAGCTTTCGGAAAGCTTGAATAGGCGTGAACACATACATATATCTATACATATTTCATCGATGTAGGGCAAACCAATCCTGGGAAGAGGCATGGCTTTTCTTTTTGTTCTTCACATTTTTCTTTGGTGTAGAAATACTCAATTTAACAATGGTTTTTTTTCATTAGCATTATCCAGAAAAGAAAAGAAAAAAAGGAAAAATCAGGATGAATCATTCTTTTAAATTTTGTGCCGGTGTTTGCAATGGCAGACATAATAACTATATAATGCCGTTAAGTTTTACTAACATTGTTACATGGTTAATTTTGCTAAAAACAATTACAAAATATATTGTCTAAAATCATATGTTGACAAATAAAAGTATAAAAAAAGTATTAAAGTTTAGTATAAATAATCCAAGGCGTCCTTAACTCATATTGTGGAGATGAATTTTTGTGGCACGAACAACGCATAACGAAAAGAACGAAATAATATGGAAAAAATACTTAAACAATCATATCTTGCATATATCATGGCCATCAGAGGATATTCTCGCGGTCTCGCCGTTAGGACCCCGCTAGTCCAACCCGAGCTCACGATTGTCGTCATGTCAATTGTGTCTGCCTTGGGGTGGGATGAGTAAGCAAGAGTTACTGCGTGCTTCGGATAGAGCTTTAGAAGTCGGAAGCATGATGTATCAACCAATAACCTCCTTTCCAAAATGTAAATGCATCACATATGACACATCCACAACAGCATTACCAAACCAAACCAAATGGAGCAGTAAATTAACCAACACATTTCAATGCATCTTCACAGCACAAGCCTAGCAGAGTGAAAGGTAACAGCAGCACGCCAAAAGGACAAAACATCACATCATAAACCTAGTAAGGTAGCATCACCTCTTTCTCAGAGGGGAAGACGTTCTTCAAAACTTACTTGACCTCCTGCACTGACCCCACCACCACGCCCCTGGGCACGTTGATCCCCGACTTGGTCATCAATTCTGCGACCTGCGACACCCACACACATAAGCCAGGCCGACAGGAACCATAACTTGTGATACGGGCCTCCAGATCGAAATTCGCAAGTAAAAAACAGAGGAAATTGAGGGAGAGAGGGGCGGAGGGGGTCTGGACGCGGGCGGGCACCTGGTACTCGTGGATGGTAAATCCACGGATCTGCTGGTGCTGACATTTGGCGGCGACCGAGACGGCGCGCAACGCCAACTTCCCGAGCGATCCGCGAACCATGGTTGGAGTGCGGCGGCTCCGATCCGGAAACCCTAGAGGCAGGCTCTTTCCTCTCGGCGGGTTTGGTGGACGATGATTGCTTTCCCTTCCTTTCTTTCTTTCTTTCTTTCTTTCTTGCGAGAGGGTGCGGCTGCGAGGCCGCTGGTTTAGACTGTGGGGCACACCAGCCATTCGCTCATGACCAAGTGTTTGTTTATCTTGCGAATCAACTTGTGGTTGAGTTGGTTAGGTGGACAGTGGTATCCCCAACCCACCAGGGTTCAAATCCTGGTGCTCGCATTATTCCTCGATTTATTTCAGGATTTCCGGCGATACGCTTTCAGTGGGAGGAGACGCTCCCGTCGACGACGAGGCGCCTACGGTGACTTCGTAAATCTCAAGATGATATGCCGACTCAGTCTTTCGGAGGTGCTCATAGGAATAAGGTGTGTGTGTGCGTTCATAGGGGTGAGTGTTTGCGCGTGTATATGAGCGCTTGTGTCTGTACTGATACTTAAAAAAGTGTTTGTTTTTCTAGAGTGAGTGTTGCTCAGGTTCGATTGTGTGGATGTGCACCATGGGCCGGCTAGATACAAGAGATGTGTGGTCTAAGCCGTAAAAGCCCACGCGGCAGCCCATCAAAGCTTCACCATTTTGTATACGAAATCAAGGAGGAACACTAGGAAAAAAAACGAAATCAAGGAGGATTGGATGTTTCTGGGCATGGGGAGAAGACTGCCATGGCAAGTTTTCAGCGATTCCGCATATAAGATTTTGCAGCCTTCGGGAAGCAAATGGTCTAATCGTTTTTTTTTAAAGGAACACTTTATTACTTAAAAGATTTAAGCATTATACTCGGCCTCTACATATTTAAGATGCATACACCCATATAAAGTCCTCTCATACAAACTGAAAATAAATAAAAAAGACGAAATACAAAAAGACACGTAGAACAAGGAACTCGTTCAGCGATAGATCTTCTAGTTTTTGGGACTCTACGTTTCCCTGATTTTATTTCTCATCTCATGCCCTTGTAAATGAACTTGCGATTATTTGAGAAATATAAAGTCTTGATGATTCAAAAAAAAAACTATGCGTTCCGCATATAAGATCATCTACAACCGGACTTGGCAAATCCGGCCCCTCAAACGCCCACGGCGCGTCCGCGGGCACTGACCGGCCACTTCCTATATCCGCGACTCCACACCCGTGTATCTTATATTCCATCCTCTATATTCATAGTAAACCCTGCAACGTTGATTAAAACTACGTAGATCATGAGTGAACATACGAATGAACAACCGGTTCATCAAAAGATCACAGCCGGATCATCAAAAGATAACCAAAGTTCACATAATACACATAATACGGCGGACAACTTCAAACTACATCTAAAAACTTGAAATTAAGACGGATCTTCAGCACTTCCTCGCCGGCCCTTTGCCCTTCCGGTCGCTGGCGCAGCTGTAGGAGTCTGCGGCAGGAGGTGGGTCCATGTCGAAGCCGTCAGACCCGTCAGAGGAGGAGGAATAATCGAAGATGACGATGTAGCCTTGCAAGTGCCGGAAGACGCGGTCTTGCTTGCGCTTGAGCTTGGCCACCCTCGCCGCCTCCCACTCGGATTGCTCAATGCGGAGCCGGAGTTGCTTGGCGTTGAGCCTCCGGAGCCGCCGGGCCTTCGTCTCTGCCTCAGTCAATGACCGGCGGCACGCCCACTCGAAGATATGGTGGTCCTCATCGGGCACCCGCCAGCGGCGGGCGGACTGCGCAGACTCGTCGGACCCGCCCGCCATCTCCCTTGCCCTCTGCCTCTCGCGGCGGGCAGCTCGTGCCTCCGACTCCGGAGTCCTCATCCATGCCGTCAGCTGAGCGGGCACTAGAACCCAGGGCTGCCCACGCGGAGCAGCGGGCGAAGGTGGAGGAGGCCATCGGACGGGAGGAGTAGATCAGGATGGCCTCGCAGATCCGCCCGCGGAGCGGGAAGGGCCAGCGACGACATCAGCGCTACCGCGACGGGCGACAGGCGGCGTCGCACTGGAGCCGAAGCTGCGGCCCGTATCGACCCGCGAGCGCTCGAGCGCGATATGGACCGCCAGCTCCTCCTCGTCTCCGGAGCTGCCGTCGGAGTGGCTGGCGGTGCTGGACATGCTCGCCGGCGGTAGGGATTTGGCGGATTGGGGAAATGGGAGCGTCGGGAAGGGGAGCGGAGTGGAGCGAAGTGAGCTAGGGTTTGTGCCGGACGGGGGTTTTTGTGGGGCCGGGGTGGGCCAGGCTGACGTGGCGGACGCGCCCGGACGTGCCCGGGCCACCGCATATCCGTCCTATATTTGGGACAGATATAAGGGGTGCCAGTCAGCCCGGGCATTTGAGACCTGTTTGAGAGGTCCTGTTGGGTCGGTTTTTTGTGAACAGTCAATGACAGGACGGTCTGCTCAGGCGTTTGAGACGGATATAGGGCGCCCAGCTATATATGCTCTAAGATGCTTTTTTATTTGAAGAATGGGCAAGCAAACCTCCTGTCTAAGGCGGGAGGAGCTTCAGCTTCTGATCAGGAGAGGAGCCCCTTGACCTCTTTGTGGAACATAATTAAGGTTCCGTCAAAGCCCAAGAACTTTCTATGGAGACTTTGCAATCATTTGATTTCGAGCGCAGATGTGTTGCATCACCGACGCATGGCCACAATTTCTAGATACATGGCATACGTTTTTCTAAATATTCAGTTAACAATTTTTAAGAATAGAATGACCATTTTTAAATACACATTGAACATTTTGTAAATGTACACGACACAAAATTATAAAATACATGACTAACATTTTTTTTGTTCACTGTACATGAATTTTACATGTACGATTCATGGTAGTAGCTCAAACCAGCAAAAAAAATTGTTTACCGTACATGAATTTTACATGTACTGTCTAGGTGCGTTTATCCGAAGAGTTCTCTAAATCGTATGAGTCGCTCGATAGCGGGTGGGCTACCATGTAATCAACTCCCACTAAAGTGGTTGGGTTTCTGTATCCTTTTCTCCCCTTTAATATACGATATATGCACTCTCGTGCGTATTTGAGAAAATGAATTTTACATGTGTGCTTATAATATGAATATGAAAACTTGACGTGTAGTATAGTTATGTGGTGAGTCCTACCTGGATTTCATTTTTCTTTTTGTAATTTTCCTGTTTGTTAGAGAACGATAATTTTAGGTGGCGTCACCGACGGCATCAAATCTCAAGATGCACTGAGATACTTTCCGATGCATGGAACATATGTGGTGCGCCAGATGCAAATGATGCTACCGGTCAACATGGAATTCACAATTTTACATGCAGATGCCGGCTGAACGGCGAATTGCCAACAACATTTGTTAGTTTTACACGAGTACAAAAAACATATATAAAAGTTGTTCACTCATGAAAACACTATATTTTCCGTGCTTCCCTGATTATTTCGCATTTTCTATGCAGATCATCATGATCATTCCAGAAAAACTGAATTTGTTTAGTCCAACTACCTGAACAAATTTTAAAGGAAAATTGCGAAAAAAAGAATCAAAGGAAAGTGCATATGTAGAGCTCTTTTTTTTCTGATGTGTTGATGTGCTTGCACACCGAAGGCCCTATCGCCACATTGGTTGGCACGTGATGCATATGCGGTGCATGTACAGCAAGGAGGACTTGCGATGGGCTTGCGTGTATATTTGTAGAAGTGCGGTGCACTGCACACTGTCACTGAATACGGCATAAAATATATTACTGACAACCTGAATACATGCAATAAATATGGTCTATGGCCTGATCACGAAGCATGTTGGTGGCCCAGATACCGAGCTCCATGCAGCTCGAGCGCCATCAGGCATTTTCGGTTATTATATCTCTATCTATCTATTGACTATTCCAGTAGATTGCGTCATGCATCCATCAAAACTGTAGCTTGATAGGAACATACAGAGTTGGCCGGCACGACCAGGGCCGGCCCTGTGTTTCGGGAGGCCCTAGGCGAACTGAACGACGTGGGCCCCTATTAAAAGTAACTTTCAATCACACATCTTTAGTTTAAAATATGAGTATAATAATTCAAATGACTCCATCGAGATCAATAATAACCAAATTCGAACCGACTCCATAAAAAACAATGGTACTAAAAAGATCGCAAAATGAAACTAACATGACATGATTACCTCAAATAAGAACGAAATTAGACTGACTCCATCAACAACAATAATACTTCAGTGCTTCAAAAAAGTTTCTTCGGCATTTCTTGATAAGTCATTAAGGGCACAATCTAGAATTTTTAGATCACTTTCTTTCTTTTTCCTTCTTTTTTCAGCACCCGACAATTGCTTCTTCTTAGGTAACATGGCAGGCTAATGTCCTAAAATCATGAAGAAAAGATCAAAAGAGCATACAAAAAATTAGGAATTTATAGATCGGATGATTGGAACCCTAGACATGTTACATAGAATGACAAAAAATTGATAGATTGGATTACAATATGTACATACTAAATAAAGAATAAATAAACTACTGAGATTGTTAAACTGAGGTTTGGGGATGGACAGGAACATGGATGCGTACTTCTTGACTTCCAGTCAGATGCGCATTTGTATAGTTATTACCGTATTGCCGCGGTGCCGTTGTGCCGAATGCCGGATGGCCGATTGGCCGGGCTGCCGCCTGCCTGCCAGACTGTTGTGTGGCGGCGACGGCGAGGGCAACGCGGCAAGGGCCAAGGAGCAAGGCGCCGAGCGAGCGAGAAGGCCGACGGGCGGGCGAGGGTGACAACCTACGAAGGAAACGTCGAAACGAGCGTGAGTCACGGCGCCGCTTTGCCTACGCGTATCCATCAGCAATCGCTAGCTAGCTATATCTGGGCCGCCTAGCCCATCCTATTTCTTTTCTTTAATTTTTTTGTAATTTTTTTACTTGCTTCTTGCTGGGCTATAGTATATGTATATACTCCATCATGTGCCCCCCCCCTCGCCTGGGCCCTAGGCCGTCGCCCCGTCGCCCATGCCCCAGGGCCGGCCCTGGGCACGACCACCACGTCGCAGTTCTCCTCCTCCACCGTGTTCCCTGTTGTGCACGATGACAGGGCCAGCAAGATCGGCTACCGCAGGGGAATGAGAGAGATGAGAGATAGGATAACTTGCCGGCTATGAAAGTACTATGAAGAGCGCAGGGGCTGCTGTTGGAAAAAGAAAAGGAGGGAGGATGTCGCCGGACGGCGTCCGTAGTAGTGAAGGCGGTTTGATCCAGACGACCGTAGGCCCCGCCCTTCTCGAGATCAGCACCACCGCCCCTCTCACCCAAATCCACAGGAGAGAGTACGGGCACAAGAGGGCCAACGCGTGCACAACGCACACCCCCGCCGCCACGAATACATGTACGTAGACCGAGCAAAGGGTAAAAAATAACGTCACATACGCATACATATGGGGCCAGGATCTTGTTTCAAAAAAAAAACATATGAGGCCAGGACTCAGCACACAGCCCCGCGATTCACCGCGAGCCTCCCTTTCAAGGAAGCTTGGAGTTTTAAGAGATACTGGTGTAAATTATTGGCGGTTTACTTTGTTGCCACAAAATATAAAAATCAATTATATACATTAAAAAGGCCAGTGCTAGGCGCCGGCGCACCTGCCCAACTTTCGGCCGGTCGCCTAGCACCCGACCAATTTAATTAGATTAGAGTACTGTCAACCCTGCTTATTTAAAACTGGCATATTTTTACAGCAGTGAAGATCATTGACTAAGGACGCCGACCACGAGGCCTTCGACTTGATG
>NC_057794.1:592708236-592710562 GCF_018294505.1 Triticum aestivum
TGAAGGTGAAGGGGAAGGTGAAGAAGAGGCACGTGATGATCCCGTTGATGATCTTGGTCGGACCATTGCTGATGCACGGAGACGCTGCGAAACTGAAAAGGAGAGGGAGAATTTGGATCGCATGTTAGAGGATCACAGAAAGGCGCTGTACCCCGGATGCGATGATGGTCTGAAAAAGCTGGGCTGCACACTGGATTTGCTGAAATGGAAGGTAGAGGCAGGTGTAGCTGACTCGGCATTTGAAAACTTGCTGAAAATGTTGAAGAATATGTTTCCAAAGGATAACGAGTTGCCCGCCAGTACGTACGAAGCAAAGAAGGTTGTCTGCCCTCTAGGTTTAGAGGTTCTGAAGATACATGCATGCATCAACGACTGCATCCTCTACCGCGGTGAATACGAGAATTTGAATGAATGCCCGGTATGCACTGCATTGCGTTATAAGATCAGAGGCGATGACCCTGGTGACGATGTTGAGGGCCAGAAACCCAGGAAGAGGGTTCCCGCCAAGGTGATGTGGTATGCTCCTATAATACCACGGTTGAAACGTCTATTCAGGAACAAAGAGCATGCCAAGTTGTTGCGATGGCACAAAGAGGACCGTAAGTCGGACGGGGAGTTGAGACACACCGCAGATGGAACGCAATGGAGAAAGATCGACAGATGGTTCAAAGATTTTGCAGCTGACGCAAGGAACATAAGATTTGCTCTAAGTACGGATGGCATGAATCCTTTTGGCGAGCAGAGCTCCAGCCATAGCACCTGGCCCGTGACTCTATGCATCTACAACCTTGCTCCTTGGTTGTGCATGAAGCGGAAGTTCATTATGATGCCAGTGCTCATCCAAGGTCCGAAGCAACCCGGCAACGACATCGATGTGTACCTAAGGCCATTAGTTGATGAACTTTTACAGCTGTGGGGTGGTGTCCGTGTGTGGGATGAGCACAAACAAGAGGAATTTGACCTACGAGCGTTGCTTTTCGTAACCATCAACGATTAGCCTGCTCTTAGTAACCTTTCGGGACTGTCAAATAAGGGATACAATGCATGCACGCACTGCTTACATGAGACTGAAAGTGTACATTTGCCAAATTGTAAGAAGAACGTGTACCTTGGGCATCGTCGATTTCTTCCGAAAATTCATCCAGTAAGAAAGAAAGGCAAGCATTACAACGGCAAGGCAGATCACCGGCCGAAGCCTGCGGAACGCACTGGTGCTGAGGTATTTGATATGGTCAAGGATTTGAAAGTCATCTTTGGAAAGGGTCCTGGCGGACAATCAGTTCCGAAGGGAGCTGACGGGCACGCAGCCATGTGGAAGAAGAAATCTATATTCTGGGAGCTAGAATATTGGAAAGTCCTAGATGTCCGCTCTGCAATCGACGTGATGCACGTTACGAAGAATATTTGCGTGAACCTCCTAAGCTTCTTGGGCGTGTATGGGAAGACAAATGATACAAAGGAAGCACGGCAGGACCAGCAACGTTTGAAAGACCCTGATGACCGGCATCCGGAATGGTTTCGAGGTCGTGCCAGCTACGCTCTGACCAAAGAAGAGAAGGTCATCTTTTTTGAATGCCTGAGCAGTATGAAGGTCCCGTCTGGATTCTCGTCCAATATAAAGGGAATAATAAACATGGCGGAGAAAAAGTTCCAAAACCTGAAGTCTGACGACTGCCACGTGATTATGACGCAATTGCTTCCGATTGCTTTGAGGGGGCTCCTGCCGGAAAATGTTCGAGTAGCCATTGTGAAGCTATGTGCATTCCTCAATGCAATCTCTCAGAAGGTAATCAATCCAGAAGTTCTACCACGGTTACAGAACGATGTGATCCAATGCCTTGTCAGTTTGGAGTTGGTGTTCCCGCCATCCTTCTTCAATATTATGACGCACCTCCTGGTTCACCTAGTCGAAGAGATTTTCGTTCTCGGTCCTGTATTTCTACACAATATGTTCCCCTTCGAGAGGTTCATGGGAGTATTAAAGAAATATGTTCGTAACCGTGCTAGGCCAGAAGGAAGCATCGCCAAGGGCTATGGAAATGAGGAGGTAATTGAGTTTTGTGTTGACTTTGTTCCTGACCTTAAGCCGATTGGTCTTCCTCGATCGCGGCACGAGGGGAGACTAAGTGGAAAAGGCACGATCGGAAGGAAATCAACGATATGTATGGACGGCCATTCTCTGACTGAAGCACACCACACTGTACTGACCAATTCCAGCTTGGTGGCTCCGTACTTTGAGAAACACAAGAATATTTTACGCTCGGACAACCCGGGGAAGCCTGAATCCTGGATTAGGAAGGCCCACATGGAGACTTTCGGCAGTTGG
>NC_057794.1:592712164-592713389 GCF_018294505.1 Triticum aestivum
TTTTTTCCACAAAATCATCAACATTTTTTGAAAACCTTTTTTTTTGCAAAATCACAATGTTTTTGTATCCATGAACATTTTATGATTCATTTTTTTGAATTCACATACATTTTATGATTTCTCAAATATCTTTTTTCATTGCTATATTTTGATATACTGAATTGTTTTAAAGATGAAAAGGATAAAAACAGGAAAAGAAAAAATGAAATGAAATGAAAAAGAAAAGAAAAAAGAGTGTGGCCAGCACCCCCCGCCCTGCACATGGGCCATCCCGACCCCACATATATTCGTCTCCATCCGCATCCCTGGCCAAACCCTAGCCACTCTACTCCAAGCTCTGTTCGGACAATTTGTTTATACGGAGAGGGGCGGCGAGGGGGGCGGCGATGCGCGCGGTGTTTTTTTAGGGATCGAGAGGGGACGGCGAGGGTTATAAATGTGTTGTCCTCACCTCCCCTCTCCGTGACGCCATCGTCTGCCGCCCCGTCTCGCGCTCTACCGCGACACCCTCTCCCACCCCTTCCTCGCCCCCTCCTTTCGCCACCGCCCTTTCGCCACCGCCACCGCCACCGCCCCCCTTCTTCACTTAATTAATTTGTTTTTACTACATGTTTTCAGGACTGACATAATGGCGGACGATAGAGCTGACCCGATTATGGACAACTATGATCCGGACGGTGAAGCACATATGTTCGGCATCATAAACGGCGATATTCTATATGTGCCGACCGGAGAAGAAGAAGATGATATCTCTTCTTATCTGAACCTTGACGGTGAAAAGATGAAGGGCGCCGTCAGCAAGATGATGCCGAACAAACGTCGATAAACGACGATCTTCAAATGGAAGTAGCAACCACCTCCGGCGCCGAGGTATATATATACATTGAGCCTCTGGTGATACAAACTAACTGATTTGAATAAATATGTGTGTACTAACGCGCGCGACTCTTTCTTATTTTAGCCCTCGGCCGGATCGTCGAAACAATCGAGTACGTCGTCAAAGCGTGGCGCAACCAAGACGATGAAACAAGGAGAAACATGCACCATCGAGGTTGTCGACAGTGCAACCGGCAGGCCGCTGGAGCCCCGCAAGAACGCCACCAAGTTTGTCAGCCAATGCGGAGCCATTGTTAGAGACAACGTCTCGATCACCGTCCAGGAGTGGAATGAGCCAAAGAAGGCACGAATTGATGGTTTCACTTTTGTCGATAAGAGAACAAAAAAA
>NC_057794.1:592718536-592722279 GCF_018294505.1 Triticum aestivum
AACTCAACCTGATCCGAGATCAAACAAATCCTAGTACAAGTCGTAGGAGTTTACATCTGTGTGAAAACCAGAACGATGTCAAGTTGTAAACGGCCTGGGATACACACAGTTGTAAACCAGAACGATGTCAAAATTTTGTACAAGTCGTGTTGGTCTCCGGTTCGGTGATGTGTGGGTTTGTGCCCCTTTATATAGCAGCCAGGCAAGACCAACGAAAAGGTCACACGCACCACCAAAAATCAATTTCGATCCGTGTTTTTCTATTGCAAGTTTACATAGGCGACAGTTTCCGCCGGCTAAGGACCAAAATCGATCATCTACCACAAGCTAGCATCACGTAGCGATCGACCGATCAATTTTGACCCATTAACGCCATGCAGGCGAGCCTTACATATGGGCAAGCGTGCCGTGCATCGCAGGAAGCATCAATGGCCGGCGCCAGGTGCGACGAGAGGCTCGTCATACATCACGTGACCAACGGCGGGTGCTTCGACGACTTCAACAAGGCGATGGAAGAGTGCCGCGGCCGCTATAGTCCCGACACGTCACAACTCAACCTGATCCGAGGCGTGGCCAAGCGCGTCGTGGACGTGGAGGCGTGCGTCAAGGCCACGGCAGCGCTGCGTGAGTGCTTTGCCGACAACCCCGCCGTGTTCAAGCACCAGTACCTCCGCCGCATGGACGAAGGCTTCGACCAGGACACCAACGCATCGCCGGACGATATTTGGAGGGATGAACGTGACATGTTCAGGTGGTGGACTGGCATGACGAGAAGCTAAGCAAGCATACACGTATATAAGATATATAGATAGATGGGCTAGTCGATTATAGTAACATACTGCTGGATATAATAGGCACAAGCTATTTCGGTGTTGAATTTTTCGTTTCCTTTTAGTTGTAGAGTTTTTCGGATTAGATCGATTACGTTAGCGTTGATGAAGTTAGTAAAAGTTATTTCTGTGTTCAATTATCTTTCTCTGTTAGTTGTGGAGTTTCTGGATATGTGCGCAATACTTATACTTGGTTCATTGTTCCCTGACTACTTGTATAAAATCTTTCGATCGAAAAAGCACAACAAAGGCGGTTCATCAAACCCTTTGGTATGCATATATACACATTCTAAGTCATGGCGATAGATCTTATACGAATGGTCCTAGGCCAGGACAATTAAACGTTGCAGTTTTATTTTACGTGCAAGTATGCATAACCTATACTGGTCCCTCTTACTATAATCTAGAACGTATTGTATTTCTATAGACGAAGATGAAATATAAAATTGGATATCACACATTGGATTAGTTTTTGATACTCCTGCATAGGTACAACCCCCTTAAACCCACTACAAAAAATAAAAGCTGCAACCCCTTAAACACAATGATGCTGAGATTAACCCACACCCTTCCATAAAAAAGGACAAGATGGTCATATTTCATCAAAATAGAAAAACACAGAGCCCGCCCGTCCGCGGCAGTATGTGCCTGCCCTCAACTATATTACCGTCGTGTACGTACAAATACGTACGACCAAACCGGTCATTAAAGTAGCACAGATTCCCACACCAGAGGGTGTTCGCGTAGGTCATACATACACCATACCGGCCATTAAACCGGTAAATCACGTGGGGCCATGCTGCCATTAAACCAACGCAGATTCCCATGCCACAGGAGTCGCCTTCTGGCTGATGGAGTCAAATCCAGTAGATGTTGGGTAGTGGGTCCCGAACTGATAGTCTTGGTGCAATGGTAACAATGACATATGAAAAATCAATTTATATAGCAGCCAGGCAAGACAAACGAAAAGGTCACACGCACCACCAAAAATCAATTTCGATCCGTGTTTTTCTATTGCCAAATTTACATAGGCACAATCTATTTCGGTGTTGAATTTTTTTCCTTTTACTTGTCGAGTTTTTTGGTATAGACGGATTAGATCAATTATATGTACTACCGATGAAGATAGCATACTGGATATATATAGCCAAAAGTTATTTATGTGTTAAATTATCTTTCTCTGTTAGTTGTGGATCAGCTTCTCTGTATGCGCATGATACTTTTACTTAGTTCATTGTTCTCATTTCGTCCGTGTTCCCTCACTACTTGTACAAAATCTTACGGCCAAAAAAAGGACAATACTTTATCAAAAAAAAGGGACAATAGAGGCGGTTCATCAAACCTTTTGTTATGATGAACGATAGATCTTATATTATACAAATATATACTCCTAGACTACGACAATTAAACACAGTTTCTTTTTGCGTGCAACTATGCATGACCTATACTACTTCCCTAGTACGTGTAATCTTATGCGTACGCACTGTAATACTGGATGGAAATTCTTGCCAAAAGTACACTGCATTATACCTTCCTTGTTGCCAATTTTTCCAGATTAATACGACAACTGTTTGGCCTTTACCAACACCAGCAACATCACCTAAAAAAACCTGCTCTGTCACCAATAGGGAGATGATGAAGGTGCCGCTGACATGCAACAACAATAAAACTTACTAGAGGTGTGATAGTACAAATAAAGTAATATGCAAATCATGCATATACACTAACCCAAAAGGCATAAGCTATTTATTTTTAGGCTTATTGGACTTGTTGGCTGTGTGCATCGCACTATGAAGAGGCCGGACATACTTTCAATGGGGTTGTATCACCTCGATATTTCAATTGAATGAATGTTCTTTATCGAATAAATAAACTATTGTCTCGATTTGTGCTGGGTTGAGTATCTATTGCGGTGGTGCTGCTTAGGGACGACATTGTGTTGCTCGCACACTTCAACGCCGCGTAGCGTCGAGCGCAGCTGACGCCGCTCGTTGATCATGAGCAGGCATACCACCAATTGCACGACTTTCTACTACTATAGATGCCAAGGCAGCGCTACACACGAAGGGGATGACGTCACCATAGGGGCGTCTAGTAACCCAGGAGCCACCCCGCGCTCGCCTTCGGGGAGGACGGAGCTCTAGGATGACTATCGAGATGTGTGCCATCTATGTTGCTGAGTCCTGGGCATGGCGACGACATCTGCATGTTTCTAAAATGAAGCATCAAAGTCTCCCCTCTGTCTTGGATCCAAGCTATAGTGAAGGGCTTAATAAAAAAGAAAAAGGAAACTGAAGGAGTCAGGACTTAGAGTCCTATTGGACTGGGGTTAAGGCCCAATTTAACGCACTGGTGGGCTGGGTGAAGGCCCAATTTAATGCACTGGTGGGCTGAGTGAAGGCCCAATGAATAGATCATGTGAGCTGGTGCGAGAAACCAACGCAATGAAACAACGAAACTTTTCTTCTTTTTCTTCACAAAAGAAACGAAACGTTTTCTTTTGCCAAATGATAATGCTCACGTGTGGCATGTTTGCACTTCGCCCACACGCATTGATCCACGTTGATTCTGTTTTGCATGAATCCTAAAGGAATCTGTTGAAATTTCAATGCCATGTCGGCATAGCATGTTGTGTGGGCGTTAGAGTGCTCGCCCACATGACCCGCAGCGCGCGGTTGCCGGCTGCGCGGACGAACCAGTTTCCGCCCACACCGTCACCACCTAGTCCGCCCACATCTGTGTGAACTACTCTTTCCCCACACGACACTCGTACATTGCTAGATGCAACTACAGTTGCACGTACGTGGCAATGAGGTAAACACACATGGCAACTATGATTAACCATACATGGCAACTATGGTTGGACCACACGTGACAACTGCAGTGTGCGTACGTGGCAACCAGGTAAACGCA
>NC_057794.1:592723084-592741630 GCF_018294505.1 Triticum aestivum
GTTTTTAACAATTAATAATGACGCCAGGGAGAAATATGAGCCACTTTATTAGTATATATATAAGGTATATATCGATATATTCCCTAAAAAAGGTACTTATTAATACGCCAGGGAGTATGTATAGATATATGTTACAGTTTGTCTAATTCACATCTAGATGTTTTTTAAGGATGTCACATCTAAGCTCCCACAAATATATATTGCAACAATAACAAAAAAAACTAGGACAAAAAAAATACCACAAACAGAGTGGACATCAGCTTAGATGTGACATAATTATATCACATCTAGATGTGTCCTAAACAGATCCTATATGTTACCTAGATATATTTTTAGTTTATTTTTTTTATTAATACAAAGTTCAAATAACCAAATCTCATTGCGCATGGAATCATCTAATTGTATGTAGAAGTTAACCTGTAGTATATTAGGTAAGGGCATCTCCAACACTGACCTGCAAATTTGCTTCCGCGTTCGCCCGCGAACAGGGGGACCAGTCCGTGGACATTGATATGGGAGTCGGTCATCCAACACTACCCGCATACATTTCAAACCGCCTTTCAACTAAACCGGGCGAAATTCATGAAACTTGGCCGATTTCATAAAAGTTCGGACATAATATCCATAAAAGGTCGATATAATGATCCTTTAACTAAAACCTATATCGGACGACCACCTTGTACACATGGCAGGTTTGTCCTGCCACACAACCATTGTCGTTCGTGATGTCGTCGTCAGGGTGGTCCCTTCAGCGGCAGAAGGGCGCTGTAGGGCCGCAATAGCCTTGTCCGGTGGCTGCCTACTGCTCGCGGACGAGCCGCCCCGCCTCTTGCTATGCGCTGCAGATGGCCACGACGGCCAATCCTGATGGCACTGGCGGAGCCCTAGCGGCATCTTTGCCCCTAGTAGCATTGCCGGAACAGTCGCTAAGTGACCACTCCTCGCTAATCTTGGTGAGCTCGCTCTCAAGGCGGCGCTGGCGCCTGGCAGTCGTCTCCATGGTGGCGACGGAGCGTTCGAGGGCCCACTCGATGGTGGGGGTCTAGGTCATTGCAGACCCATTCCGGCGGCACGTCGGTCTTGGCGAAAGCGTAGCGACGGGCGAAATTGCTCCAATCATACTGCGCTGCACGCTCCTCCTCGGAGACGATTACCCTCAAGCCCGAGGGACCGCCACCTCCGCTGTCGTCCCACACCTTCGTGATCGTGCGGCGGAGGGGGGGAGCTCCTCATTTACGAGGCGGCGGTTGTAGCGGGGCGGCGATGCGGGCCTATCGATGCGCGCGTACCGACTGTGCGGGGGCGAGACTGGCTCGTCCTTGATGTGGAGTTTGATCTGGATGCCGTGGTTGCGCGGGGGCAAGGTCGGCTTATCCTTGACATGACGTCCAATCTGGATGCCACCGCGGTTGCGCGGGAGGAAACAGATTCCTCGTTGACCCGCCGGAGTGGGGACGTGGGCTCCCGCTTGACGCGACAGCGTGGCAGGGAAGGTGGCTCCTCCTTGACCCACGCCGGTGACGGTGGCGCTAGGCCCATATGACGGAGCAGATGTTCTGTTATTCTCTCCATCTGATGGACGAACTCTTCGTCCATCAGAGCCGCCTCCGTGAGGAGGCGCAGTAGCCGTTGCGGCTACTGCTATGGCTTCTGGTGCTCCTCGTCACCGGACGAGACGATGATCTCCTCTTCGTCGGAGGAGCCGGTCGCCGTAGATGTCAATAGTCCCGAAGAGCGAGGGTGGCGGGCGCTAAGATCCACCTGACGATGAACTGCCGGCTGCCGCAGCCATCACCTCCACCTACAGGCGCGGAGAACCAAGACTTCTGCATCATCGCTGGAATTGGAGGAGCTCGGAGAGGAGGAGGAGGGGTTTGAGTGTGGATGTGCATCGCCGACGCACGACTTAAATATCCGTGGGCAGGCCATGTGAAGGGCTCGTCAACCTGCTTCAATGTGGTGCAGCAGTTCCTTTCTCGGGACGCGGCATCCACATTGATGCGGCGATGTCTGAGAGGTCATGTCCGTCAGCGCCGCCTTGATGCATGATCTGGGCTTGCTTAAATGTGACGTGGCAAGTGGCATGGCGTTGGATGAAAAGAACGATGAAGATGGGTGGGTGTTTCGGGTGGGCCATGGTGGTTAGGGCGGACGTGGGAGCAGTCCAGACGAGAGCAAAGCCCCCCTATTTACCTCGGTTTTGCGGGAAAAATTACGTTTGTAACGGTCGACGGACCGATACAGACCCGCGTAGAATGGCAAAACATGTGCGAACAGCATGATCCGGACGTTCTTGAATGATTTGCGCGTCGGCGCGTTGGAGATGCCCTTAGGTTTGGTAGATCAAAACAAGTCGTAGTACAAGTCAGAGCAGGGAGATGCCCTTAGGTTTAGTACGAGATCAAACAAGTCCTAGTACAAGTCGTAGGAGTTTACATCTGTGTGTAAACCAGAACGATGTCAAGTTGTAAACGGCCTGGGATACACACAGTTGTAAACCAGAACGATGTCAAAATTTTGTACAAGTCGTGTTGGTCTCCGGTTCGGTGATGTGTGGGTTTGTGCCCCTTTATATAGCAGCCAGGCAAGACCAACGAAAAGGTCACACGCACCACCAAAAATCAATTTCGATCCGTGTTTTTCTATTGCAAGTTTACATAGGCGACAGTTTCCGCCGGCTAAGGACCGAAATCGATCATCTACCACAAGCTAGCATCACGTAGCGATCGACCGATCAATTTTGACCCATTAACGCCATGCAGGCGAGCCTTACATATGGGCAAGCGTGCCGTGCATCGCAGGAAGCATCAATGGCCGGCGCCAGGTGCGACGAGAGGCTCGTCATACATCACGTGACCAACGGCGGGTGCTTCGACGACTTCAACAAGGCGATGGAAGAGTGCCGCGGCCGCTACAGTCCCGACACGTCACAACTCAACCTGATCCGAGGCGTGGCCAAGCGCGTCGTGGACGTGGAGGCGTGCGTCAAGGCCACGGCAGCGCTGCGTGAGTGCTTTGCCGACAACCCCGCCGTGTTCAAGCACCAGTACCTCCGCCGCATGGACGAAGGCCTCGACCAGGACACCAACGCATCGCCGGACGATATTTGGAGGGATGAACGTGACATGTTCAGGTGGTGGACTGGCATGACGAGAAGCTAAGCAAGCATACACATATATAAGATATATAGATAGATGGGCTAGTCGATTATAGTGACATACTAGTACTGGATATAATAGGCACAAGCTATTTCGGTGTTGAATTTTTCTTTTCCTTTTAGTTGTAGAGTTTTTCGGATTAGATCGATTACGTTAGCGTTGATGAAGTTAGCAAAAGTTATTTCTGTGTTCAATTATCTTTCTCTGTTAGTTGTGGAGTTTCTGGATATGTGCGCAATACTTATACTTGGTTCATTGTTCCCTGACTACTTGTATAAAATCTTTCGGTCGAAAAAGCACAACAAAGGCGGTTCATCAAACCCTTTGGTATGCATATATACACATTCTAAGTCATGGCGATAGATCTTATACGAATGGTCCTAGGCCAGGACAATTAAACGTTGCAGTTTTATTTTACGTGCAAGTATGCATAACCTATACTGGTCCCTCTTACTATAATCTAGAACGTATTGTATTTCTATAGACGAAGATGAAATATAAAATTGGATATCACACATTGGATTAGTTTTTGATACTCCTGCATAGGTACAACCCCCTTAAACCCACTACAAAAAATAAAAGCTGCAACCCCTTAAACACAATGATGCTGAGATTAACCCACACCCTTCCATAAAAAAGGACAAGATGGTCATATTTCATCAAAATAGAAAAACACAGAGCCCGCCCGTCCGCGGCAGTATGTGCCTGCCCTCAACTATATTACCGTCGTGTACGTACAAATACGTACGACCAAACCGGTCATTAAAGTAGCACAGATTCCCACACCAGAGAGTGTTCGCGTAGGTCATACATACACCATACCGGCCATTAAACCGGTAAATCACGTGGGGCCATGCTGCCATTAAACCAACGCAGATTCCCATGCCACAGGAGTCGCCTTCTGGCTGATGGAGTCAAATCCAGTAGATGTTGGGTAGTGGGTC
The DNA here is from genome assembly GCF_018294505.1 of Triticum aestivum. Lineage (NCBI taxonomy): Eukaryota > Viridiplantae > Streptophyta > Magnoliopsida > Poales > Poaceae > Triticum > Triticum aestivum. Next base: position 592,727,187 of record NC_057794.1, read on the forward strand.
CCGAACTGATAGTCTTGGTGCAATGGTAACAATGACATATGAAAAATCAATTTATATAGCAGCCAGGCAAGACAAACGAAAAGGTCACACGCACCACCAAAAATCAATTTCGATCCGTGTTTTTCTATTGCCAAATTTACATAGGCACAAGCTATTTCGGTGTTGAATTTTTTTCCTTTTACTTGTCGAGTTTTTTGGTATAGACGGATTAGATCAATTATATGTACTACCGATGAAGATAGCATACTGGATATATATAGCCAAAAGTTATTTATGTGTTAAATTATCTTTCTCTGTTAGTTGTGGATCAGCTTCTCTGTATGCGCATGATACTTTTACTTAGTTCATTGTTCTCATTTCGTCCGTGTTCCCTCACTACTTGTACAAAATCTTACGACCAAAAAAAGGACAATACTTTATCAAAAAAAAGGGACAATAGAGGCGGTTCATCAAACCTTTTGTTATGATGAACGATAGATCTTATATTATACAAATATATACTCCTAGACTACGACAATTAAACACAGTTTCTTTTTGCGTGCAACTATGCATGACCTATACTACTTCCCTAGTACGTGTAATCTTATGCGTACGCACTGTAATACTGGATGGAAATTCTTGCCAAAAGTACACTGCATTATACCTTCCTTGTTGCCAATTTTTCCAGATTAATACGACAACTGTTTGGCCTTTACCAACACCAGCAACATCACCTAAAAAAACCTGCTCTGTCACCAATAGGGAGATGATGAAGGTGCCGCTGACATGCAACAACAATAAAACTTACTAGAGGTGTGATAGTACAAATAAAGTAATATGCAAATCATGCATATACACTAACCCAAAAGGCATAAGCTATTTATTTTTAGGCTTATTGGACTTGTTGGCTGTGTGCATCGCACTATGAAGAGGCCGGACATACTTTCAATGGGGTTGTATCACCTCGATATTTCAATTGAATGAATGTTCTTTATCGAATAAATAAACTATTGTCTCGATTTGTGCTGGGTTGAGTATCTATTGCGGTGGTGCTGCTTAGGGACGACATTGTGTTGCTCGCACACTTCAACGCCGCGTAGCGTCGAGCGCAGCTGACGCCGCTCGTTGATCATGAGCAGGCATACCACCAATTGCACGACTTTCTACTACTATAGATGCCAAGGCAGCGCTACACACGAAGGGGATGACGTCACCATAGGGGCGTCTAGTAACCCAGGAGCCACCCCGCGCTCGCCTTCGGGGAGGACGGAGCTCTAGGATGACTATCGAGATGTGTGCCATCTATGTTGCTGAGTCCTGGGCATGGCGACGACATCTGCATGTTTCTAAAATGAAGCATCAAAGTCTCCCCTCTGTCTTGGATCCAAGCTATAGTGAAGGGCTTAATAAAAAAGAAAAAGGAAACTGAAGGAGTCAGGACTTAGAGTCCTATTGGACTGGGGTTAAGGCCCAATTTAACGCACTGGTGGGCTGGGTGAAGGCCCAATTTAATGCACTGGTGGGCTGAGTGAAGGCCCAATGAATAGATCATGTGAGCTGGTGCGAGAAACCAACGCAATGAAACAACGAAACTTTTCTTCTTTTTCTTCACAAAAGAAACGAAACGTTTTCTTTTGCCAAATGATAATGCTCACGTGTGGCATGTTTGCACTTCGCCCACACGCATTGATCCACGTTGATTCTGTTTTGCATGAATCCTAAAGGAATCTGTTGAAATTTCAATGCCATGTCGGCATAGCATGTTGTGTGGGCGTTAGAGTGCTCGCCCACATGACCCGCAGCGCGCGGTTGCCGGCTGCGCGGACGAACCAGTTTCCGCCCACACCGTCACCACCTAGTCCGCCCACATCTGTGTGAACTACTCTTTCCCCACACGACACTCGTACATTGCTAGATGCAACTACAGTTGCACGTACGTGGCAATGAGGTAAACACACATGGCAACTATGATTAACCATACATGGCAACTATGGTTGGACCACACGTGACAACTGCAGTGTGCGTACGTGGCAACCAGGTAAACGCACATGGCAACTATGATTAACTATACATGGCAACTATATGTGGACCACACGTGCCAACTGCAGTTGCGCGTACGGGGCAACCAGGTAAACACACATGGCAACTATGATTAACCATACATGGCAATTATGGTTGGACCACACGTGACAACTAGGTAAACACACATGGCAACTATTGCTTCACCACATATGTCAAGTAGTTAATCACACACGGCAACTATGGTTTGATTACATGTGGCAACTGCCATAAATTAGACATGACAATTATAGTTAATCAAAACAGAGAGAGTTGCCTTATTTTTACAACTACATTTGTCATTCCGGATAACTAAAGTTTCCATCCCCGGATAACTAAAGCGTCATCCCGCGGGGTAACTAACACAGCTGCGCCAGAACATATGGGCATATTTGTTATTAGACCGAACATGCGGGTCATCTATGGACAACCCGAATGTGTGGGGGATGGACGCCATACCCAAACGGGATGCGTGCGGGCTGGCCATGTAAGTTGCCGAACAAATCGTGCGGCACAACCCTCCTACAGCCCGCATGTTCGGAAGATATCGGCATCCTTTCTTTTTTAGCCTAAAAAACGAAATGTTTTTAACAATTAATAATGACGCCAGGGAGAAATATGAGCCACTTTATTAGTATATATATAAGGTATATATCGATATATTCCCTAAAAAAGGTACTTATTAATACGCCAGGGAGTATGTATAGATATATGTTACAGTTTGTCTAATTCACATCTAGATGTTTTTTAAGGATGTCACATCTAAGCTCCCACAAATATATATTGCAACAATAACAAAAAAAACTAGGACAAAAAAAATACCACAAACAGAGTGGACATCAGCTTAGATGTGACATAATTATATCACATCTAGATGTGTCCTAAACAGATCCTATATGTTACCTAGATATATTTTTAGTTTATTTTTTTTATTAATACAAAGTTCAAATAACCAAATCTCATTGCGCATGGAATCATCTAATTGTATGTAGAAGTTAACCTGTAGTATATTAGGTAAGGGCATCTCCAACACTGACCTGCAAATTTGCTTCCGCGTTCGCCCGCGAACAGGGGGACCAGTCCGTGGACATTGATATGGGAGTCGGTCATCCAACACTACCCGCATACATTTCAAACCGCCTTTCAACTAAACCGGGCGAAATTCATGAAACTTGGCCGATTTCATAAAAGTTCGGACATAATATCCATAAAAGGTCGATATAATGATCCTTTAACTAAAACCTATATCGGACGACCACCTTGTACACATGGCAGGTTTGTCCTGCCACACAACCATTGTCGTTCGTGATGTCGTCGTCAGGGTGGTCCCTTCAGCGGCAGAAGGGCGCTGTAGGGCCGCAATAGCCTTGTCCGGTGGCTGCCTACTGCTCGCGGACGAGCCGCCCCGCCTCTTGCTATGCGCTGCAGATGGCCACGACGGCCAATCCTGATGGCACTGGCGGAGCCCTAGCGGCATCTTTGCCCCTAGTAGCATTGCCGGAACAGTCGCTAAGTGACCACTCCTCGCTAATCTTGGTGAGCTCGCTCTCAAGGCGGCGCTGGCGCCTGGCAGTCGTCTCCATGGTGGCGACGGAGCGTTCGAGGGCCCACTCGATGGTGGGGGTCTAGGTCATTGCAGACCCATTCCGGCGGCACGTCGGTCTTGGCGAAAGCGTAGCGACGGGCGAAATTGCTCCAATCATACTGCGCTGCACGCTCCTCCTCGGAGACGATTACCCTCAAGCCCGAGGGACCGCCACCTCCGCTGTCGTCCCACACCTTCGTGATCGCGCGGCGGAGGGGGGGAGCTCCTCATTTACGAGGCGGCGGTTGCAGCGGGGCGGCGATGTGGGCCTATCGATGCGCGCGTACCGACTGTGCGGGGGAGAGACTGGCTCGTCCTTGATGTGGAGTTTGATCTGGATGCCGTGGTTGCGCGGGGGCAAGGTCGGCTTATCCTTGACATGACGTCCAATCTGGATGCCACCGCGGTTGCGCGGGAGGAAACATATTCCTCGTTGACCCGCCGGAGTGGGGACGTGGGCTCCCGCTTGACGCGACAGCGTGGCAGGGAAGGTGGCTCCTCCTTGACCCACGCCGGTGACGGTGGCGCTAGGCCCATATGACGGAGCAGATGTTCTGTTATTCTCTCCATCTGACGGACGAACTCTTCGTCCATCAGAGCCGCCTCCGTGAGGAGGCGCAGTAGCCGTTGCGGCTACTGCTATGGCTTCTGGTGCTCCTCGTCACCGGACGAGACGATGATCTCCTCTTCGTCGGAGGAGCCGGTCGCCGTAGATGTCAATAGTCCCGGAGAGCGAGGGTGGCGGGCGCTAAGATCCACCTGACGATGAACTGCCGGCTGCCGCAGCCATCACCTCCACCTACAGGCGCGGAGCACCAAGACTTCTGCATCGTCGCTGGAATTGGAGGAGCTCGGAGAGGAGGAGGAGGGGTTTGAGTGTGGATGTGCATCGCCGACGCACGACTTAAATATCCGTGGGCAGGCCATGTGAAGGGCTCGTCAACCTGCTTCAATGTGGTGCAGCAGTTCCTTTCTCGGGACGCGGCATCCGCATTGATGCGGCGATGTCTGAGAGGTCATGTCCGTCAGCGCCGCCTTGATGCATGATCTGGGCTTGCTTAAATGTGACGTGGCAAGTGGCATGGCGTTGGATGGAAAGAACGATGAAGATGGGTGGGTGTTTCGGGTGGGCCATGGTGGTTAGGGCGGACGTGGCAGCAGTCCAGACGAGAGCAAAGCCCCCCTATTTACCTCGGTTTTGCGGGAAAAATTACGTTTGTAACGGTCGACGGACCGATACAGACCCGCGTAGAATGGAAAAACATGTGCGAACAGCATGATCCGGACGTTCTTGAATGATTTGCGCGTCGGCGCGTTGGAGATGCCCTTAGGTTTGGTAGATCAAAACAAGTCGTAGTACAAGTCAGAGTAGGGAGATGCCCTTAGGTTTAGTACGAGATCAAACAAGTCCTAGTACAAGTCGTAGGAGTTTACATCTGTGTGTAAACCAGAACGATGTCAAGTTGTAAACGGCCTGGGATACACACAGTTGTAAACCAGAACGATGTCAAAATTTTGTACAAGTCGTGTTGGTCTCCGGTTCGGTGATGTGTGGGTTTGTGCCCCTTTATATAGCAGCCAGGCAAGACCAACGAAAAGGTCACACGCACCACCAAAAATCAATTTCGATCCGTGTTTTTCTATTGCAAGTTTACATAGGCGACAGTTTCCGCCGGCTAAGGACCGAAATCGATCATCTACCACAAGCTAGCATCATGTAGCGATCGACCGATCAATTTTGACCCATTAACGCCATGCAGGCGAGCCTTACATATGGGCAAGCGTGCCGTGCATCGCAGGAAGCATCAATGGCCGGCGCCAGGTGCGACGAGAGGCTCGTCATACATCACGTGACCAACGGCGGGTGCTTCGACGACTTCAACAAGGCGATGGAAGAGTGCCGCGGCCGCTACAGTCCCGACACGTCACAACTCAACCTGATCCGAGGCGTGGCCAAGCGCGTCGTGGACGTGGAGGCGTGCGTCAAGGCCACGGCAGCGCTGCGTGAGTGCTTTGCCGACAACCCCGCCGTGTTCAAGCACCAGTACCTCCGCCGCATGGACGAAGGCCTCGACCAGGACACCAACGCATCGCCGGACGATATTTGGAGGGATGAACGTGACATGTTCAGGTGGTGGACTGGCATGACGAGAAGCTAAGCAAGCATACACGTACATAAGATATATAGATAGATGGGCTAGTCGATTATAGTGACATACTAGTACTGGATATAATAGGCACAAGCTATTTCGGTGTTGAATTTTTCTTTTCCTTTTAGTTGTAGAGTTTTTCGGATTAGATCGATTACGTTAGCGTTGATGAAGTTAGCAAAAGTTATTTCTGTGTTCAATTATCTTTCTCTGTTAGTTGTGGAGTTTCTGGATATGTGCGCAATACTTATACTTGGTTCATTGTTCCCTGACTACTTGTATAAAATCTTTCGGTCGAAAAAGCACAACAAAGGCGGTTCATCAAACCCTTTGGTATGCATATATACACATTCTAAGTCATGGCGATAAATCTTATACGAATGGTCCTAGGCCAGGACAATTAAACGTTGCAGTTTTATTTTACGTGCAAGTATGCATAACCTATACTGGTCCCTCTTACTATAATCTAGAACGTATTGTATTTCTATAGACGAAGATGAAATATAAAATTGGATATCACACATTGGATTAGTTTTTGATACTCCTGCATAGGTACAACCCCCTTAAACCCACTACAAAAAATAAAAGCTGCAACCCCTTAAACACAATGATGCTGAGATTAACCCACACCCTTCCATAAAAAAGGACAAGATGGTCATATTTCATCAAAATAGAAAAACACAGAGCCCGCCCGTCCGCGGCAGTATGTGCCTGCCCTATATTACCGTCGTGTACGTACAAATACGTACGACCAAACCGGTCATTAAAGTAGCACAGATTCCCACACCAGAGGGTGTTCGCGTAGGTCATACATACACCATACCGGCCATTAAACCGGTAAATCACGTGGGGCCATGCTGCCATTAAACCAACGCAGATTCCCATGCCACAGGAGTCGCCTTCTGGCTGATGGAGTCAAATCCAGTAGATGTTGGGTAGTGGGTCCCGAACTGATAGTCTTGGTGCAATGGTAACAATGACATATGAAAAATCGATTTATATAGCAGCCAGGCAAGACAAACGAAAAGGTCACACGCACCACCAAAAATCAATTTCGATCCGTGTTTTTCTATTGCCAAATTTACATAGGCACAAGCTATTTCGGTGTTGAATTTTTTTCCTTTTACTTGTCGAATTTTTTGGTATAGACGGATTAGATCAATTATAAGTACTACCGATGAAGATAGCATACTGGATATATATAGCCAAAAGTTATTTATGTGTTCAATTATCTTTCTCTGTTAGTTGTGGATCAGCTTCTCTGTATGCGCATGATACTTTTACTTAGTTCATTGTTCTCATTTCGTCCGTGTTCCCTCACTACTTGTACAAAATCTTACGGCCAAAAAAAGGACAATACTTTATCAAAAAAAAGGGACAATAGAGGCGGTTCATCAAACCTTTTGTTATGATGAACGATAGATCTTATATTATACAAATATATACTCCTAGACTACGACAATTAAACACAGTTTCTTTTTGCGTGCAACTTTGCATGACCTATACTACTTCCCTAGTACGTGTAATCTTATGCGTACACACTGTAATACTGGATGGAAATTCTTGCCAAAAGTACACTGCATTATACCTTCCTTGTTGCCAATTTTTCCAGATTAATACGACAACTGTTTGGCCTTTACCAACACCAGCAACATCACCTAAAAAAACCTGCTCTGTCACCAATAGGGAGATGATGAAGGTGCCGCTGACATGCAACAACAATAAAACTTACTAGAGGTGTGATAGTACAAATAAAGTAATATGCAAATCATGCATATACACTAACCCAAAAGGCATAAGCTATTTATTTTTAGGCTTATTGGACTTGTTGGCTGTGTGCATCGCACTATGAAGAGGCCGGACATACTTTCAATGGGGTTGTATCACCTCGATATTTTAATTGAATGAATGTTCTTTATCGAATAAATAAACTATTGTCTCGATTTGTGCTGGGTTGAGTATCTATTGCGGTGGTGCTGCTTAGGGACGACATTGTGTTGCTCGCACACTTCAACGCCGCGTAGCGTCGAGCGCAGCTGACGCCGCTCGTTGATCATGAGCAGGCATACCACCAATTGCACGACTTTCTACTACTATAGATGCCAAGGCAGCGCTACACACGAAGGGGATGACGTCACCATAGGGGCGTCTAGTAACCCAGGAGCCACCCCGCGCTCGCCTTCGGGGAGGACGGAGCTCTAGGATGACTATCGAGATGTGTGCCATCTATGTTGCCGAGTCCTGGGCATGGCGACGACATCTGCATGTTTCTAAAATGAAGCATCAAAGTCTCCCCTCTGTCTTGGATCCAAGCTATAGTGAAGGGCTTAATAAAAAAGAAAAAGGAAACTGAAGGAGTCAGGACTTAGAGTCCTATTGGATTGGGGTTAAGGCCCAATTTAACGCACTGGTGGGCTGGGTGAAGGCCCAATTTAATGCACTGGTGGGCTGAGTGAAGACCCAATGAATAGATCATGTGAGCTGGTGCGAGAAACCAACGCAATGAAACAACGAAACTTTTCTTCTTTTTCTTCACAAAAGAAACGAAACGTTTTCTTTTGCCAAATGATAATGCTCACGTGTGGCATGTTTGCACTTTGCCCACACGCATTGATCCACGTTGATTCTGTTTTGCATGAATCCTAAAGGAATCTGTTGAAATTTCAATGCCATGTCGGCATAGCATGTTGTGTGGGCGTTAGAGTGCTCGCCCACATGACCCGCAGCGCGCGGTTGCCGGCTGCGCGGACGAACCAGTTTCCGCCCACACCGTCACCACCTAGTCCGCCCACATCTGTGTGAACTACTCTTCCCCCACACGACACTCGTACGTTGCTAGATGCAACTACAGTTGCACGTACGTGGCAATGAGGTAAACACACATGGCAACTATGATTAACCATACATGGCAACTATGGTTGGACCACACGTGACAACTGCAGTGTGCGTACGTGGCAACCAGGTAAACGCACATGGCAACTATGATTAACTATACATGGCAACTATATGTGGACCACACGTGCCAACTGCAGTTGCGCGTACGGGGCAACCAGGTAAACACACATGGCAACTATGATTAACCATACATGGCAATTATGGTTGGACCACACGTGACAACTAGGTAAACACACATGGCAACTATTGCTTCACCACATATGTCAAGTAGTTAATCACACACGGCAACTATGGTTTGATTACATGTGGCAACTGCCATAAATTAGACATGACAATTATAGTTAATCAAAACAGAGAGAGTTGCCATATTTTTACAACTACATTTGTCATTCCGGATAACTAAAGTTTCCATCCCCGGATAACTAAAGCGTCATCCCGCGGGGTAACTAACACAGCTGCGCCAGAACATATGGGCATATTTGTTATTAGACCGAACATGCGGGTCATCTATGGACAACCCGAATGTGTGGGGGATGGACGCCATACCCAAACGGGATGCGTGCGGGCTGGCCATGTAAGTTGCCGAACAAATCGTGCGGCACAACCCGCCTACAGCCCGCATGTTCGGAAGATATCAGCATCCTTTCTTTTTTAGCCTAAAAAACGAAATAAAAGTATAAAAAAAGTATTAAAGTTTAGTATAAATAATCCAAGGCGTCTTTAACTCATATTGTGGAGATGAATTTTTGTGGCACGAACAACGCATAACGAAAAGAACGAAATAATATGGAAAAAAATACTTAAACAATCATATCTTGCATATATCATGGCCATCAGAGGATATTCTCGCGGTCTCGCCGTTAGGACCCCGCTAGTCCAACCCGAGCTCACGATTGTCGTCATGTCAATTGTGTCTGCCTTGGGGTGGGATGAGTAAGCAAGAGTTACTGCGTGCTTCGGATAGAGCTTTAGAAGTCGGAAGCATGATGTATCAACCAATAACCTCCTTTCCAAAATGTAAATGCATCACATATGACACATCCACAACAGCATTACCAAACCAAACCAAATGGAGCAGTAAATTAACCAACACATTTCAATGCATCTTCACAGCACAAGCCTAGCAGAGTGAAAGGTAACAGCAGCACGCCAAAAGGACAAAACATCACATCATAAACCTAGTAAGGTAGCATCACCTCTTTCTCAGAGGGGAAGACGTTCTTCAAAACTTACTTGACCTCCTGCACTGACCCCACCACCACGCCCCTGGGCACGTTGATCCCCGACTTGGTCATCAATTCTGCGACCTGCGACACCCACACACATAAGCCAGGCCGACAGGAACCATAACTTGTGATACGGGCCTCCAGATCGAAATTCGCAAGTAAAAAACAGAGGAAATTGAGGGAGAGAGGGGCGGAGGGGGTCTGGACGCGGGCGGGCACCTGGTACTCGTGGATGGTAAATCCACGGATCTGCTGGTGCTGACATTTGGCGGCGACCGAGACGGCGCGCAACGCCAACTTCCCGAGCGATCCGCGAACCATGGTTGGAGTGCGGCGGCTCCGATCCGGAAACCCTAGAGGCAGGCTCTTTCCTCTCGGCGGGTTTGGTGGACGATGATTGCTTTCCCTTCCTTCCTTTCTTTCTTTCTTTCTTTCTTACGAGAGGGTGCGGCTGCGAGGCCGCTGGTTTAGACTGTGGGGCACACCAGCCATTCGCTCATGACCAAGTGTTTGTTTATCTTGCGAATCAACTTGTGGTTGAGTTGGTTAGGTGGACAGTGGTATCCCCAACCCACCAGGGTTCAAATCCTGGTGCTCGCATTATTCCTCGATTTATTTCAGGATTTCCGGCGATACGCTTTCAGTGGGAGGAGACGCTCCCGTCGACGACGAGGCGCCTACGGTGACTTCGTAAATCTCAAGATGATATGCCGACTCAGTCTTTCGGAGGTGCTCATAGGAATAAGGTGTGTGTGTGCGTTCATAGGGGTGAGTGTTTGCGCGTGTATATGAGCGCTTGTGTCTGTACTGATACTTAAAAAAGTGTTTGTTTTTCTAGAGTGAGTGTTGCTCAGGTTCGATTGTGTGGATGTGCACCATGGGCCGGCTAGATACAAGAGATGTGTGGTCTAAGCCGTAAAAGCCCACGCGGCAGCCCATCAAAGCTTCACCATTTTGTATACGAAATCAAGGAGGAACACCAGGAAAAAAAACGAAATCAAGGAGGATTGGATGTTTCTGGGCATGGGGAGAGGACTGCCATGGCAAGTTTTCAGCGATTCCGCATATAAGATTTTGCAGCCTTCGGGAAGCAAATGGTCTAATCGTTTTTTTTAAAGGAACACTTTATTACTTAAAAAATTTAAGCATTATACTCGGCCTCTACATATTTAAGATGCATACACCCATATAAAGTCCTCTCATACAAACTGAAAATAAATAAAAAAGACGAAATACAAAAAGACACGTAGAACAAGGAACTCGTTCAGCGATAGATCTTCTAGTTTTTGGGACTCTACGTTTCCCTGATTTTATTTCTCATCTCATGCCCTTGTAAATGAACTTGCGATTATTTGAGAAATATAAAGTCTTGATGATTCAAAAAAAAACTATGCGTTCCGCATATAAGATCATCTACAACCGGACTTGGCAAATCCGGCCCCTCAAACGCCCACGGCGCGTCCGCGGGCACTGACCGGCCACTTCCTATATCCGCGACTCCACACCCGTGTATCTTATATTCCATCCTCTATATTCATAGTAAACCCTGCAACGTTGATTAAAACTACGTAGATCATGAGTGAACATACGAATGAACAACCGGTTCATCAAAAGATCACAGCCGGATCATCAAAAGATAACCAAAGTTCACATAATACACATAATACGGCGGACAACTTCAAACTACATCTAAAAACTTGAAATTAAGACGGATCTTCAGCACTTCCTCGCCGGCCCTTTGCCCTTCCGGTCGCTGGCGCAGCTGTAGGAGTCTGCGGCAGGAGGTGGGTCCATGTCGAAGCCGTCAGACCCGTCAGAGGAGGAGGAATAATCGAAGATGACGATGTAGCCTTGCAAGTGCCGGAAGACGCGGTCTTGCTTGCGCTTGAGCTTGGCCACCCTCGCCGCCTCCCACTCGGATTGCTCAATGCGGAGCCGGAGTTGCTTGGCGTTGAGCCTCCGGAGCCGCCGGGCCTTCGTCTCTGCCTCAGTCAATGACCGGCGGCACGCCCACTCGAAGATATGGTCCTCCTCATCGGGCACCCGCCAGCGGCGGGCGGACTGCGCAGACTCGTCGGACCCGCCCGCCATCTCCCTTGCCCTCTGCCTCTCGCGGCGGGCAGCTCGTGCCTCCGACTCCGGAGTCCTCATCCATGACGTCAGCTGAGCGGGCACTAGAACCCAGGGCTGCCCACGCGGAGCAGCGGGCGAAGGTGGAGGAGGCCATCGGACGGGAGGAGTAGATCAGGATGGCCTCGCAGATCCGCCCGCGGAGCGGGAAGGGCCAGCGACGACATCAGCGCTACCGCGACGGGCGACAGGCGGCGTCGCACTGGAGCCGAAGCTGCGGCCCGTATCGACCCGCGAGCGCTCGAGCGCGATATGGACCGCCAGCTCCTCCTCGTCTCCGGAGCTGCCGTCGGAGTGGCTGGCGGTGCTGGACATGCTCGCCGGCGGTAGGGATTTGGCGGATTGGGGAAATGGGAGCGTCGGGAAGGGGAGCGGAGTGGAGCGAAGTGAGCTAGGGTTTGTGCCGGACGGGGGTTTTTGTGGGGCCGGGGTGGGCCAGGCTGACGTGGCGGACGCGCCCGGACGTGCCCGGGCCACCGCATATCCGTCCTATATTTGGGACAGATATAAGGGGTGCCAGTCAGCCCGGGCATTTGAGACCTGTTTGAGAGGTCCTGTTGGGTCGGTTTTTTGTGAACAGTCAATGACAGGACGGTCTGCTCAGGCGTTTGAGACGGATATAGGGCGCCCAGCTAAATATGCTCTAAGATGCTTTTTTATTTGAAGAATCGGCAAGCAAACCTCCTGTCTAAGGCGGGAGGAGCTTCAGCTTCTGATCAGGAGAGGAGCCCCTTGACCTCTTTGTGGAACATAATTAAGGTTCCGTCAAAGCCCAAGAACTTTCTGTGGAGACTTTGCAATCATTTGATTTCGAGCGCAGATGTGTTGCATCACCGACGCATGGCCACAATTTCTAGATACATGGCATACGTTTTTCTAAATATTCAGTTAACAATTTTTAAGAATAGAATGACCATTTTTAAATACACGTTGAACATTTTGTAAATGTACACGACACAAAATTATAAAATACATGACTAACATTTTTTTTGTTCACTGTACATGAATTTTACATGTACGATTCATGGTAGTAGCTCAAACCAGCAAAAAAAATTGTTTACCGTACATGAATTTTACATGTACTGTCTAGGTGCGTTTATCCGAAAAGTTCTCTAAATCGTATGAGTCGCCCGATAGCGGGTGGGCTACCATGTAATCAACTCCCACTAAAGTGGTTGGGTTTCTGTATCCTTTTCTCCCCTTTAATATACGATATATGCACTCTCGTGCGTATTTGAGAAAATGAATTTTACATGTGTGCTTATAATATGAATATGAAAACTTGACGTGTAGTATAGTTATGTGGTGAGTCCTACCTGGATTTCATTTTTCTTTTTGTAATTTTCCTGTTTGTTAGAGAACGATAATTTTAGGTGGCGTCACCGACGGCATCAAATCTCAAGATGCACTGAGATACTTTCCGATGCATGGAACATATGTGGTGCGCCCGATGCAAATGATGCTACCGGTCAACATGGAATTCACAATTTTACATGCAGATGCCGGCTGAACGGCGAATTGCCAACAACATTTGTTAGTTTTACACGAGTACAAAAAACATATATAAAAGTTGTTCACTCATGAAAACACTATATTTTCCGTGCTTCCCTGATTATTTCGCATTTTCTATGCAGATCATCATGATCATTCCAGAAAAACTGAATTTGTTTAGTCCAACTACCTGAACAAATTTTAAAGGAAAATTGTGAAAAAAAGAATCAAAGGAAAGTGCATATGTAGAGCTCTTTTTTTTCTGATGTGTTGATGTGCTTGCACACCGAAGGCCCTATCGCCACATTGGTTGGCACGTGATGCATATGCGGTGCATGTACAGCAAGGAGGACTTGCGATGGGCTTGCGTGTATATTTGTAGAAGTGCGGTGCACTGCACACTGTCGCTGAATACGGCATAAAATATATTACTGACAACCTGAATACATGCAATAAATATGGTCTATGGCCTGATCACGAAGCATGTTGGTGGCCCAGATACCGAGCTCCATGCAGCTCGAGCGCCATCAGGCATTTTCGGTTATTATATCTCTATCTATCTATTGACTATTCCAGTAGATTGCGTCATGCATCCATCAAAACTGTAGCTTGATAGGAACATACAGAGTTGGCCGGCACGACCAGGGCCGGCCCTGTGTTTCGGGAGGCCCTAGGCGAACTGAACGACGTGGGCCCCTATTAAAAGTAACTTTCAATCACACATCTTTAGTTTAAAATATGAGTATAATAATTCAAATGACTCCATCGAGATCAATAATAACCAAATTCGAACCGACTCCATAAAAAACAATGGTACTAAAAAGATCGCAAAATGAAACTAACATGACATGATTACCTCAAATAAGAACGAAATTAGACTGACTCCATCAACAACAATAATACTTCAGTGCTTCAAAAAAGTTTCTTCGG